>NC_080587.1:68450968-68752634 GCF_029962835.1 Magnolia sinica | reverse complement strand
TATTATTATTATTATTATCTCTCTCTCTAGGGTAATGGTGTGTGGCCCACCTGATGTGTCCAGCCATCTAGATCGTCAGCCCATTTGGCCAGATATGAGGCCACCTTGAAGATGTATTCCATCCAGGCCGTCTATCCACTGGACGTCTGGATGGGAGTGTGGAAACACAAATATCTGCTTGGTCCAAACTCCAAGTGGGCCATACCAACGTGGGCCACCTTGATGTATTGTATCCTGCACCGTCCATCTGGACGTGCAGGATTTGGGTGGACTGTACGCTGCAGCAAGCAACACTGTTTGCGCTGCTGTGGTACCCTATGAGATGTATGTTTTGGATCCACACCGTACACATGTGGTCCACTGTGATATATGGGTTTCATCGTACCGTCCATCTGCAGGACGTGGACCCCACCATGGCAGCATGTGGGGCCGACCTTGACCGGATGTGTTCTATCCACACCGTACAACCAATAAACGGTGGACGTCAACCGGCTGAAGTACCGAATGCAGGAGCTGCTGCTGCATTGCTGTCAGCGTGTGGACCTTGGTCTGATGTCAACAGGTTCTGCAGGGCCACGTGTGAATGTGTTCCACCTACACCGTCCATCATTGACGTTGGGTCCCACTGGCGTGGACGTGTTATCCACCGTCCATCCATCTGGACGGTGGGCCCCCCTTTAATGTAAGAGTTTTATTCACCGTCCATCCCAACGTCCAGCGTCTGGACGCTGGGCATGCTGGATGGCTTTAGATATTGTATATGGTAATATAATATAATATTATATATGATATACCTTTTATATCATATCATGTGGTGGTGGTCCCACGTGGGGCCCACTTTGATATGGGCAACGGATTGGTTGGTGTACACCACACCAGCAAATTGCTAGTGGAATTGACGTCAACAGGATCTGTGGGTCCCACGGGATGTATATGTTACATCCAAGCCGTCCAGATGGTGGGACCCGCCGCTGGACTGATGTCAGCAGATTCTGTGGGTCCCACATGATGTATTTGTTTCATCCACACCGTCCAAATCATGAAGACGGTGCTGGACTTAATGGACGGTGCTATGTGGGCCACACCGTGATCTATCTGTTAGCCACGCCGTTCATCTATATTCTGGACAGGCAGGGCCCGCTTTGAAGATGTGTTGTATATTCGCACGTCCATCCGTCTTTCCTTGTCAGCGGGTGGAACCCACGCTGATGTATTTATTTCATCCACACCGTCCAGATTTGTACTGGACGGCGTTGGACACGATTTGGATGGTGCTGATACACATGGACAATGTTTAGATGGTGCTGATGCACCTGGACACAGTTTGGATGGCGCTGATTTATATGGGCAATGTTTGGACAGTGCTGGTCCTCGTTGATGGGCCATGAGCCCCATGGATTGATAGTGTACAGTAATACACATATAACTATTAAAATGAATTTCTTGGTGTAATCCAAGCCCACTTGAGGCCCATTGGGGTCTATTCGTGGCCTATGGGCAAGGCCCATTGTGATATGTATTAGGCTCATGATGTGTGGCCCACTTGATGTATTCGAGGCCCAGGTGTATGGCCCATTTGATGTATATGAGACCCATGTGTAGGGCTCACTTGCCATGTATATAAGACCCATTAATGCGGTCCACTTGATGTATATTGGGGCCCATGGGTCATAGCCCATTATGATGTATTTGAGGACCATGGGTCGTGGCCCATGGTGATGTATATTAGGCCCGTGTATTAGACCCTTGTATGAGGTCGTGGGTCCACTGTATCTTCAGCCCTATGTGGGCCACTCGTTGGGAGCAATGTTGGTTGAATGCCCATGTTAATGGGCAATGATGGTTAAATGTCCACATTGTGACCTTCCCTTATGCCTTACTCTGCCGACTGTCATGATCGATTTGCTGACTCTGATTATTGATCGATCCGATTGTCGTGACCGATTTGCCGACTCTGATTATCGATCGATCCCGATTGTCGTGACCGATTTGCCGACTCTGATTATCGATCGATCCCGATTGTCGTGACCGATTTGCCGATTCTGATTATCGATCGATCCGATTGTCGTGACCGATTTGCCGACTCTGATTATCGATCGATCCCGATTGTCATGACCGATTTGCCAATTCTGATTATCGATCGATCTGATTGTCGTGACCGATTTGCCGACTCTGATTATCGATCGATCCGATTGTCATGACCGATTTGCCGACTCTGATTATCGATCGATCGTGATCGTCGTGACCGATTTACCAATTATGATTATCGATTGATTCGATTGTCGTGACCGATTTGCTGATTCTGATTAGCGATCGAGGCTGATTATCGTGACTGATTTACCAATTCTGATTATCGATCGATCCCGATTGATGAGGCCGAGTATCAAAGCCCATTCCGATTGTCGAGGACGATTGTATAGGCCGACCCCGATTGTTGAGGCCGATTCCGAGTGTCGATTGTAATTGTCGAGACCTATATGATGTATATGTGAACCATAGTTGAGGCCTACTGTGATGTATTCATGGCCCATAGGCAAGGCCCATTGTTGTGTATTCGTGGCCTATGGGCAAGGCTATTGTGATATGTATTAGGCCCATGATGTATAACGCGTTTGATGTATTCATGACCTACGTGTAGGGCCCACATGTCATGTATTTGAAGCCCATGAGCAGGGCCCACCTGTTGTATATATGTGGCCCTTGAGTTAAGGCCCATGGTGTTGCATATTAGGTCCTTGTATAAGGCCATGAGTCTATTATATATTAGGCTTTATGTGGGTCATTCCTCGAAAGCAATGCTGGTTAAATGTCCACATTGTCGAGATCGACTGTTGATGCCGATTATGAGTATGTGATAGCATAGCATCATGATACATGCCCATACGCATCATTTGCATGTTTGTTATGAGATGAGGTTGATCATTACATATGTTATTGAACATGTTGTTATGAGACTCCCTAATAGGTGGAGGTTATCTCACATGAGCGCACGGTATGCGCAGGATTGATGCATGACTGGATTGTATGACTCATGCATCTTACATTATGATTACTGTACGCCCTAGCAACATCAGGGCCGTAGCCTCCAAAGGCATATAGTGGATGATCAGATGGGACACCGGAAATCTGTTCTACATGGGGTGCTATAGATATCCCTGGGTGAAAGTTCCTAAACCTTCTTGGTTCCAGAGGTTGCTCCAACGTCTAGACCGAGTGGATGCATGAGCGCATGAGGGCCGTATACCGTTAGGCTGCGTCTCCCACTGTGTCGTGGTCGGTTGGAAGGGGGTACGGCCTTACCTGCCCGAGAGAAGGGGGCAATGCTAGGCTGAGTCTAACCAGCTCGAGGAATGGGTCCACTATCGATGAGCCGGGCCCTATATTGGCAGGCGGATAGTGAGGTCTTTTCCACTCACCTTATTACGCGCGATGGGGCGACAATCTGGTTTGGAGTATAATAGACCCCGGTAATGATCTCAGAGAGTAACCGTACTGATATGTGGACTTATTGAGCAGGAATTGCATATTCATTCATTCATTCCTTCACTATCCACTCGGGCTGGTGGTGCATAACTATTTATTACGTACACCTTCGCATGGCGAGGATTTCGGTTGGGCGCGTGACTAACCTGAGATCAGGAGTTTACCACATTGTGTTTGACTATCCAAATTTAAGTATGGGACTGATTTGGATAGAAGTCCATTGTGATGGACCCTGTAGTCTGCGATACTACGTACTATCATCCCGACTTCACACTCCAGCATGGTCATTTCATTTGCACCGCATATCACATTGCATCCGTAGTACTTAGCATTTCAGGTTACTATATTTCTGCATTATACGGCCTAGATACGACTGACGGTATTCGTGGACTCATCAGGATTTGCATATTGCATTGCATCACCGGCATCTGATACTTGGCTTGCTGTCTACGATTGCATAACTGATATGCATTGCTTCATAAATATATGATATTGTTTTCATTATATTTCCGCATCACATAGCCTGAATAAGGTTGATGGTATTTATGGGCCTATCAGTATATTTTCGCATTACTCTGATGTTGTATGATTCATAATCTTCTTAATATTTCCGCTTACTCTGATATCGTATGATTCATGATCTTGTTAATATTTCTGTTTACTCTGATTATTTCTGATCTGGTCAGTATTTCTACTTATTCCGATATTATATGATTTATGGATTACCAGTATTTTCGGTATTGTATGATTATGACATTGTATTGAATACTTGACACTTACCTTGTGCACACACTTTCACCACCCACTAAGCTTTCTATAAGCTTATGCATGATAGATGCGTGCAGGTGGCGTTAGATCGTAGCAGCGTTGAGCTTGGAGCGTGCAGCGGTTTTCTGGAGCTTGATTTTTTATTTATTTTTTATGTTTTTTTTCCCTTTCAGTATTGTACTCAAATGATTATATTAGTGGACATGTGATGATGATGTTGCCTTTATGATTCAGGTAATCTTGTGGTTATGCTTACTGTGAGTTAAATGTACACAAAAAAAAAAATCCTCCTTGTAGAATCTCAGGATCAGAATCTGGCGTATGGACGCTAGGAGCCGAGAATGGGGTACTACGAAAGCTGTCGACACCGAATTCGGCGATTGGGATTCCTGTGAATCCGATTTTCAAGTTTGGGGTGTGACATTTAGTCTCTAGATGTTTTTAGCCATTTTGATAGGTCGACTCAACAGGTTGACAGATGGCGGAAAATTAAATGTTTTTTATAATTTATTTTCTTATTTAATTAGAACTATTTGATTATATTTTAAGAATTTTTTAAAAGTTATTTAAAGGTGTCAAACTTGATTTTATGAACTAACCAGCTAAACCCAAAAAAAAAAAAAAAAAAAAAACTCGCTTTTATGAACAACTATCAATTAAACTTCTTAGAAATTCTATTTCTTATCATGGGATTCGTTATTTTCTCTCGTATATTCAAGAGTACCTTGTGAATTCAAGGTATTTATTGGCCGAGGGAGATAGTGATCAACCTCATCGTATGCTCTCCTACGTCAAAAAAATACTACCCAAAACTCAGCCCATCCATGATTCTCATGTGCCACGGTAAGGGAAATATATAATTTGGAGGGTGAGTGTTGCCCACTACACCTAAATCACCTAAAACACATGGGATTAACTTTTGACTCTAGGCTAAGATGTGGTGATGCATCTAATAGTTGGGATTGATTTGACATCAACACCACGGCAGTGTCGGCCGGAGTCCCCAACCTTGTTACCTGAAATTACCATCCTCGCGTATTTATTACCTTCTATTACTATTAACTAATTACCAATAACTGAATTGGGTGGACGCCCAACCAGTTGGACATAAAGAGTGTATCTCTCTCTCTATATATATATGTGTTGCGATCTCTGCTTGCGGTCATGAAACCCAGTTCTTGCTTTCGTTAAGAAACGCTTAGCAAGCTAGCCACTTGTTTCGAGTTTCACGATGGATTTCCTCAAAATCTTCCTGAATCGACTCGACTTAGCCAACTCGATTCATGAGTCAACTCGACTTGGCCCGAGTTTCGAGTTGATCACTAAGACAATCAGGATAAGAAGATTACTCTAAGGTTTTCCTCAGCGCCGGAAGGACACGGTTGCTGTGCGCATCGATGCACCATAGCTTGGAGGTGATGAAGAGCTCGCTGCGGGTCTTGATGATGCCACGTCGTAGCGCTTCTGCTATGGCTTTGCCAATTTGCTGTTCCGTCCCGTACAGTGCAGCCGTGTCGAAGTGCCTGTAGCCAAGATCAATAGCCTGGATGAATGTGGACACGAGATCATCAGAGATGGCCGCGGCTGCTGTTCCCATGCCCAGCAATGGGATCTTCTCTCCCGAACTAAGGACTGCTTCTAGATTCCCGCTCATGATCTTTGACTGATGATATTCTCTTTCTTGGGTTAAGCTTTAGGAGAAATGGAGACTTTGGGTGGATTATGTATGTTGTGTGTGCATGAATTACCTTCCGTTGCCGAATGGACGGCCAAGCTGACGATAATTCCAAGAAGGTCCCTCCAACAAGCATATTGCCACATTTTCTTTGTAAGAAGTTGGTAGGGAACTGCACCATGTGTGGTGAACATGGAACAATGAATTATCAATCGGGTCCATCCATCTATTGGGCCCCACTAAGCATGGCTTATGATTCAAAAATAGGAAAAGATTGGCTACTCCCCCTGCCACCAGCCAATGGCTGGTGGTCGGTGCTCTGTGGGCCCTACCATAATGTATTTGTTTCATCCATGCCGTCCGTCTATTTTTCTAGATCATTTTAGATCATGAGACCAAAAATGAGATATATCCTAATCTCAAGTGGGCCACATTATAGGAAACAGTGTTGAATGAATGTCAACCATTTAAAACTTTTTGGGGCCCATAAAAGCTTTGGATCAATCTGATCTTTGTTTTTTTCCCTTCATTTAGGTCTGTATGACGTAATCAACAGATTGATGTCAAATAAACAGTACAGTGAGCCTTAGGAGGATTTTAATGGTGGATATCCAATCACTATTGTTTTCCTGTGGTGTGGTCCAACTGAGATTTATATCCCTATCATATTTGGAATATTGCCCTAAAATGATCTGTAAATCTGGATGAACGGCATGGATGAAGCATATACATCATGGTGGCGCCGACAGAGCACTGCCACGGGCTAGTGGCAGGGGAGTAGCCATTCGGTTTCCTCAAAAATACAGGGTATGGGATAATTCTTTCTCTTGATTTTGTTCTGAATCTCTGATCAATAATGATCATTAATTATTTTTGTTTCCTACAGATGCTTTAATAGCCAAACGTCAGGAAGAAAGGAAGTTCTGATACGTGTAACTTTTCAGAACATGCCATCCCCGCCGGGGCCCAGTAAATGAAAGGAGGAGATTGGTAGATAAATATGCCACTTGGACTAAATAATAATTGCTATGCAATATTCCGAATCATTTCGGGGTTGTATGTATTCCATTTTATTTTATTTTTTCCTAAAAAAATGATATAACTTCACAGAAAACTACCTTATTGATATAGTATGTTGGTGCCTTTTTCAGAAAGGTTTTAATAAGCTACCTCTACCCGTCAGAACCGAGGGGCCGGCGCGTGATCCCCGCCTTTGACGTTTATGTGAAATCCACCCTCACCACCTGATGCACGGGGCCTCGATCGGGTGATCCCCATCATTATGTTTACGTGGAATCCACCTGATGATCAACCCTATTAAGCCCAGGATCCAAAACTCAGCACCATCAGTGGTATTTTATTTATTCCATCCATGATTTAGGTGGACCATATGATTCGAAGCAGTGTACATAGCAATGCTCACTTCCAAACTATTTTCCATTATGTTGCTCATATAAATCACAGATGGACGTAACTTTTGGATCCTAGGCCTAAATTTTACTATGGCATCTAATGGCTGGAGTGGATGTTATAGGATCATCACATTAAGGCATGAAAAGATCAAGGGTGGATGTCATATGATCATCACAGTATGCCAGGTAAAGATCAGGGTGGATGTCTCTCTTCCAAGTGTTTCTTTGTGTATTGCTCACATGAATTACATATGTCTCTCTTGTAGGTGTTTCCTTGTGTATTGCTCACATGAATCACTGGTCAGCCTGGCTTCCCATGAAATTCCTTTTTAGTATGTCATTGAAAATAGCTGATTTTTTAATAGCTGGGAGAGGGATGATCCCCTATTATTTTTTTGGGGGGCCACCATGATGTGTACCTGATTATTTTGACCATTTGATGTGTAATCCTCCTTTATATTAAGGGCCAAATAATCAAGTTTTTTTTTTTTTTTTTTCCTTTTAATGAAAGGTGGGAGCACACCAGCTAAAGTTTTGTTAATTCAAAGAAAAGGATGTACAATAGCATCTTTCCAGTGGGCTCCACAGAAAAACAGTTGGGCCTCACCTAGCATATAGGTGACCAATTATTCATGTGGGTGAACTAAAAGGAAATGGTTGGGAGAGACAACTACCCTTCAATTTTAAAGGGTTCATCATGATAATTGTATGAAATCCACTGACAAATAGATGCCACGCTAAAATTTAGTTTTAGAGGCCAAAAAGCAGGCACATTCGTGATTTAAGCTAGCCACGCCTGGAGAAATAGTTTGGAAGATGAGAGTTATCATATACACTATTTTCAATTATCTAATCCACATGAATCACGGATGGTGCTAAGTTTTAGGTCACGAGCCTACCATGGGATGAGGCAAGTCGCCGGGGGTATTTCAAGAGAAACATTGTGGTGGGGCCCACCTGACCCACTGCTCCTTTCCTCACACGCCACAAGAAAAGAATTTTATTCACAAGCAACAGCCTCTATACAACAGGACGAACGCATTCGGGTAGGCCCATAAAATCCAAAACAACCGGGGACCGCCTATCAAAAAAAAAAAAAAAAAAAGAAAAAACAAACGACGCCCGCTAATGGCTGACAACCTTCCGGAGACTACCTAATCCCACCCTGTCGTCTTGAAAGAGCGCACCTCGGCCAGAGGGAGGCAGGCTAGGCCAATCAGAGAATGTACTCTACAAGACTGGGAAGCACTCCCCAGACACGCTAACCCATCAGCCACACAATTGGCTTCTCTCCCGATAGGAGAGATGACGTACGACGATGAAGACATCCCTCTCGACCTTCTGAACTCTGGCTAAACAGTAGCACAGACACCAATGAGACTGGCTGACTTTGTTGAACATATCTACAACAGTTTTGGAATCACATTCCACTTAATTATGTGGTAGCCTCGGGTTACACATAAGTCAAGCCCCTCGGTGATGGAGAGTGGGTTGCTAATAATTTCATGGCTAAGAGGGACCAGAAAAGGCCCGATAAGAGACGGAGATGATCTGGACCATCAAAACCTAAAAGGGACATATCTCACAGACCAGAATGAGTTGTCGAGCGTAAAATATATGATTTTAGGGTAGGAGGAGCTTCTTTCGCCACCAAACCCCACTACACCAGGTTGCACAAGTCAGATTTGTGAAATACCATAAGGTTGACCGTTGTTTCCCCATTTTAATTCTGTTTTTACCATACATAATAAGTTTTAGTTTGATTATAACTCTTCATCCGTTGAGCTTTAGCAGTTGCGCCCAACATGAACACTAGTAGACATCACGACTGTCTATAAATAGTAAGTTTACTATTTATAGTAAGTTGCGAATTCTAGGAGTTTTAGTTGTAGTTTGATTTTGAAATTTCTTCTATTGCTTAGTATCCCTATTTAAAGGGTTGTGAACTCGTTTATTTCATTCATAAATCAATTTCGACTTTTATTGAATTTATTTTCTGTTTTCTTGTTCTCTTCCTCGTGGATTCGAGAAGTCTTTGTGAGGAGTCCAGAGAAGTTTCATGGATTTAGAATAGTTATCCCGTTGAGGAAGACGGTGCTCGACCTCACGTCCTTCCCTGCATCACTCGGCCAATGCCTTGGTTTCCACTTGAAAATTGGAGCCCAGGCCAACCCAGATGAGAAAGCAAACATGAAGGCACCACGCTAGTCTTTACACACCTCCTCCAGAGGGACCTAGGCTTCTTAGCGCCTACCCGTCCATGTTCAGTTTGGCCCAATCGGCCTCCAGCATGCTCCATTTCACCATAGAGAGATCAAACTCCCTCGACTGCCTCAGATCAATTCCAAAACTTCTAAGGGCCTCCCAACGTGAATCGAGAGCTCATTAGGGGGAGGGAAGAAACGGATTTATAATATGAATCCATCTCTTGACCAGGGAAATGGCAACACCCACTTCAACCGACTTAACTTCAAATCCAAATTCTTTTCTAGTGATCGAAACTTCCCAGCAAATGAGGCAAGGAAGAAGGCCACGGAGGGTATCAAGATCATCTGCAGCAGTTGCCGCAGCCCACCATTGGGTTGCCCGACTTGTTGCCGACGCCACACCTAAGATGTTAATAACTCTTTATGGAATGTAATTTAATTATAATTACTCGTATTAATGAGGTAGCATGTTGAAAAGCTTTCTGAGAAGTGTACCTGGTTGTATATAATTACGTAAGTTGTTTCACATAAATATTCCTAAAGTGATATAATAAAAAAGAAAGCCAAGTTTTCTATTCACCGAGCCATGGTTGGGTTATCCAATTCACTAGCCTCTGTCATACATAGGCAAAAGAAAAAAATTCAAAAGAAAAAAAAAAAAAAAACATTTTAATCAGCAAATCCTTTTGTTTTCTCTCCATTGAATGTGGATTGTTGGTGCAGTTCTTCTTAACCATGTTACCAAGAATGAAAAGGTTAGTACCAGCGATTTGGATTGAAGAAATTCTTTAAGCATGATTCATACATTGTGGAGAGCATCAGTTCAATGGATTGGATAAACCAACTGAGGCTCAAATGAACAGATTAGTTACCTCAGAGAAGTTAAAACCAGGGCACAATCCCGGTGAAAAAAAAAAAAAGACTTGGTACACGTAAGGTATTTTATGTGAGAGGTGTTGCACTCAGCGCCACATGTTAGGTATGGAAGCAACCTTAGAACGGATTGAAAACACAAATAGAGAAACGAAAATCAAGCAATTATAGAGAAAAACAAATTTTATGAGGAAAAACCCTTGTGGAAAAAAATCATGGGACCAGGTAACAAACGATCCACTATAATCAGAAAGTAACAGAAGATGGATAACTTACAGTTTCAAAACCATCATCCCTCAAGACGAATTTCTCTTGGAAAACCTTAGAAAGTGTATAGGCCCTCTGTATCCCAACGATCTATTCCTCCAACCCATGACCAACTCGCCTTCAACCAAAAAGATATGTTTCCCTCCACAGCTCCCCACTCAGCTCAGATGCACAATCTTAATATCAGTCATCAGGAATGCTCCCAGCAGCTCAGGCCAACCCGATTTCAGCCTTTTGCAAGACCGCGACCTGCTCTTTCTGAAGACAACAGTCCCCTACAGATTAATGAGACATTTGAGGAAGAACCGAATGCTCCGGGAATCTTGGCTTGGAATGCCGAACATATGAAGGTCCCTCCAGACAGGGTCGGACTGCTGTCCATATACCACTCTCCATATTTTAAGCCCTCAGCCCCATGCCATCCCCAATCAGACAAGATTGTTACTATCTCTCCTTGCGGCATTCAGCCTCAAACCCTCTTTGGAAACGCAAGCACCAGCCACCCAACTCTCCCAGAGAGCCCTGGCTATGGCCGCCCCAGTTTAATACCAACTTCCCCGAGGCCCTCCTCCCCAGTAACAACAGAAGCTCCAATAAGGGGTTCTTGGAGAGGTCTGTGTCTATCCCAATCCATCCCTCCTCCCTACTGACCTGACCTACTCACCCAACATCACCCAACGTCCCCAAATCAAACCCTCCACAGCCACTAGCAAGAAAGCTCCCAAAATCAGGCCTCGCCCAGTTAAAAGAAGGAACAAGCACAATCATCTATCAACAAGATCAAATTGGCTAGGGAGACTCAGAGTGTTGAAATGTAGGAATGAGATATCTACAAGGTTGACTCAGAGTGTGGCATGACAAGCTCCCGCTGAGGATCTCCTTTTTCACCTGGAAGGTTCTTCGGAATGCCATTGCTGTTGATGAGGCAGTACAAGGCCGTGGCATTATTATGGCATCCAAATGCGTCTGTTGCGTTAGCGATCCTCAACATGGTCATGCAACTTAGTCCATTTCGTATCTATTCCTCTCTAGTCGGATTGCAATGGATACTTAGACATATTTCGGCCGAATGTTTAGAGTCCACATTTTGGATTCGCTGTCGGTGGAGGCTAGGATCACGCAGTGGTGGTCTGTGGTTGCATCAACTTCGGTGACATCTGTGGCTCGCACGGTTGCCCCATGCATAATATTATGGTGCATTTGGAAATGCAGGAATGCTGCTGTATTCGACGGCACCCCCCCGTCGATTGTCTCGGTGATCGCTAAAGTTAAATGGTGGCTTAACACCATTAATGGTGGTTGTGGAGAGACTAATGCGGCGACTTTCCATCACGTCCCGAGTCATGTCGGTCAATCTATGGCTGCTGCGGCTGATAGCTATAGGTGGGGATCGCTAGATTGCCTGGTAGTGAGATGGTTGAGACCGCAGCGTGGTTGGGTGAAAATTAATGTTGACGAATCATTGCTTAGCAACCCGGGGAACTCAGGTGGGGGTGGCGTTTACAGAGATGACAAAGGGGATTTTCGCTTCACTTTCTCTGCCGTCTATGGGCTAGGATCGAACGTGAATGCGGAGCTGAGAGCTATTCTGGATGGCATGGACATGTGCATAGGCAGAGGCTTCCAAAATGTGATTGTGGAATCAGACTCAAAACTAGTAATTAATTTCCTTACTTGTGCCATGACTCCCAGGTGGAAATGGGGGTATTGGATCCAGAGGATCAAGTACATTAGGTGGCTCGACACTTTCTGTTTCTCACACATTTATAGGGAAGGAAACATGGTGGCAGACCAGATGGCAAGAATCGGCAGTGCAGAGCAAGGTAACAAATTGTTTCTTCAGTAATCTACCCCCCCCCCCCTCGACTAAGGTTAAAGGTCTTCTATTTTTAGACAAAGTGGGCCTCGGATCTATTTGGGAAAGAACTAGAGCCGAGCGGAACCACAGCTAATTTTCTTTCTGGTTTTCTGCACTTGGTTATGGGTTTCCTTTTCCCAGTTTGTATAGTTTCTCTTTTCCAAGTGCTTTATGATAGGCGTCCCCCAGGTTCTTTTTATCCTGGGGGACCCCCGAATGTAATTGGCCTTTTTTTAAAATCTAATGAATACCTGTTTTGAAAAAAAAAAAAAACCCTCATCGTTCGGATTGAGGACCCAAAAAATAAAAAGGATTAATGGATAAAATCATCGTTTGAAATGCGCGTGGTGGGCAATCTCCCCACCATCAAGACCATTAAACGGCTCATCAGAGAGTTCCATCTGGCCATGATGGCCATCTTGGAACCCATGTTGAGAGACAAGAAACAAATCAGCACGGGCCTCAAGCTAGGATACCACTCGTCCTGCTTCAATGCCAGCCATGGGGGGAAGATTTGGGTTTTCTCAGCCTCTTTCCTATCCACACAGGTCAAATCTACGTCGGATCATAGCCTTTCTTTGGAGGTGGGCCTCCACAATACCTCGATCAAAGTACTCATCACCCTGGTGTATGCCAAATGTTCGAGAACCCTGAGAAGAAATCTGTGGTCAGATCTTGCAAACATTAGCATGGGCTACTCCATCCCATGGGTGGTTTGTGGTGACTTCAATGCAGTTCTCTCCCCAGAAGAACGTCGGGGCTCTTCTTCTTTCGACATCTGGAACACAGAAGAATTCGTTGAAGGACTGAGTAATGTAAGTCTTTTCGATGCCTCCTTTGTGGGCAGCAAATTCACGTGGTGTAATAGCCAAACAGGCTAGCCTAGGGTCTGGGCGAGGCTTGATAGGGCTTGCTGCAATGCACACTAGCTTCAAAATTTTCCTTCTTTTCTTGTGAAGAACCTGACTAAGCTAAACTCCGATCAGTCCCCATTGCTGCTCTCCTTCCCCTTGTCTCCTGCCACAGGCCCTCGAAGCTTTAGATTTCAGCATATGTGGTGTTCCCATGAGGGTTTTCATGACCTCATCAAAAATTCGTGGACTTCTCCAACCTTGGGAGACCCAATGCAAGTCCTTATCCACAAATTGAAACAGTCAAAATAGGCTTTGAAATTATGGAACAAGCACGTGTTCGGAAATATTTTCTCGAACATCCATATGGCCACGGCAGCCCTCCGCCAAGCAGAATCGATAGCGCAATCTTCTCTGGAGCCCTTAGCACACCAGATGGTCCAACAGGCCAGAGCTAAGCTTGCTAACCTTGAACTTTGTGAAGAAATTTTTTGGAAACAAAAAGCGAGAGCCCACTAGCTAGTCGAAGGGGACCGCAACATGAAGTTTTTCCACAACGTAGCGACAAGTAGAGCTAGAAGAGCTGTCATTCAGGAAATCAAAGGCCAAAATGGGGATATCATTTCTGATCGGCTGGAGATCAAAAGGGCAGCTACGGAGTTCTTTAAAAATCTACTGCAAGCCGAGCCCACGCCTCCCCCGTTGAGGGAGATGCTAGACTATATTCTGCCCTCCGTCTCTCCTGACGACAACCTTCTCCTGCTCTAGCCCCCATCTCTTGAAGAATTCCATGAGGCTATTTTTTCTATCCCCCCTGATGGCGTAGCGGGGCCGGACGGCTTCTTAGGTGATTTCTATAGAGAATGCTGGGACTTGTCTCCCCTGATTTGCTCAGCGCTGCCACTTTCTTCAATGAGGGCACTTTACCCAGAGTACTCTCGGCCATGCTCATTTGCCTTATCCCTAAGATAAATGCCCCTTCTAATTTCTCTGATTTTAGGCGGATAAGTCTTTGTAACTGCATGTATAAAATTTTCTCAAATATAATAGCTGTAAGGCTAGGGAAAATCCTCCTTAAGCTGGTGTCTTTGGAACAGGGAGCTTTTGTGCAGGGTAGATCGATCGCGGAAAATTGCATTTTTCCCTAGGAAATCTTCTGTGACATCAACAAGAAGGTATGGGGTGGGAACATTCTCATCAAATTAGATATAGAGAAAGCCTATGATCGCCTGAATTAGAATTTTCTCAAATCGGTCCTCGCCAAGTTCGGTTTCAACCATGCTTGGATCTCGATGGTAGAACGTTGCTGGTCGAGCTGTTGGTTCTCCATCCTGGTTAACGGTGAAACTTCTGGTTTCTTCCAGTCTTCGAGGGGCCTCAGGAAGGGAGACCCAATTTCCCCTGCCCTTTTTTATCCTTGCGGCTGAGGTCCTTAGTCACAGTTTTCATCAACTTGTGGCCAGAGGCTTCTATCAGCCATTCTAGACACGTGCAAATTGTCCAATGGTTTCCCACCTCCTCTTCACCGATGACACCATTCTGTTTGTTAACGGATCCAAAGCTTCCTTAAGGATAGTCAAGCAATTCCTGTCGGACCATGAAGCAATATCAGGCCAAAGAATTAACAAATCCAAAAGCTTCTTCATCCCTTCCTCCTTCATGTTTGCTTCAAGGATCAGGACCGCCGCTTCTATGCTCGGCTTCTCCAAGAAGGCTGCTCCTTTTCAATACCTTGGAGTGCCTATTTTCCTTGGAAGACCCAAACGTGCTGTCTTCCAACCCTTACTGGAGAAAATTCAAGCTAAAATTCAAAACTGGAACACTCGTATCCTCTCCCAGGTGGGGCGCCTCACTCTCATCAATCATGTCCTAGGAAGAATTCCTATCCACACCCTGGCGGCGCTGGATGTTCCATCCTACATTTTAAAGGCTTGTGAGAAATTGTTTGTTGATTCCTTGTGGGGGTGGGATGGCCCCAAAAAAACGTTGTCATTGGCACCGCTGAGTTGTTTTATCCCTTCCAAAATTGGAAGGAGGCCTGGCTATCCATAACCTCAAATCAGTCAAAAGGGCGTTTCACCTGAAGTAGGCCTGGTCGGTCCTATTCAGAGGAGCTAACAGCTGCTGGTGTAAATTCCTTCTGGCCAAATACCAATCGGATATCCGTCTTCATCAGCACATGCCTTCCACGACTCCCTCCTCACCTAGAGCTGTCTCTTATGCTTCCCCAATTTAGAAAAAAATCAGAGGTCTTTGTCAAACATTTCTCCCCAACTCTCATTGGTTGGTCGGCCGAGGTAACCTCAACTTCTGGGACAATGATTGGATGGGGCTTGGCCCGCTACAGCAGTGGAGAAACCCCTCAACCCCCTCTCCTCCTCATTCAGCGCTGGTCAGAGATTTCATTAGCCCCCTGGGATGGCGCACCGGGGCTGTTTCCTCCCTATTTCTGGTCTAGTCGGTGATCGAGCACATCAGAAGGGAAGGGGTCTACATGTCCATGGCTGCTGATAAGAGGGTCTGGCTTGCTTCTTCGTCGGGTGAACTGTCAGCGAGTGCAGCTTGGAATTGCCTCAGATCGTCAGATTCTAAGAAAGCCTGGGCGACTTGGGTCTGGCACCCTAAGCTTCCCCATAAACTCTCCCTGCTTACTTGGAAGATTCTTAACAGGACCATTCTGGTGGATTCCAAAGTCCAGTCCAAGGGTGTTTCTATGGCGTCCCGTTGCAACTACTACTCTTCGACAACCAGTCCAGATGTTGAGACTGTAAGTGTCATAGTTTATAGCCCTTTGTGGTTGTCAAATTTGTGGTGCCAAAGACACTACTATGAAGCTTGCATATATAAAGAACAAAGCTCTACTCAAGATCAGCTTTGATTAATAAGCACTGTTCACAAGTCAAGACTCGAGAAAGTGAGATTGTTCGATTAGATTCAAGAAGCTTTCAAGTTCAATCTCAAGATCTCAAAAAGCTCTCAAGTTTAAACGACAGCAAGACTTCAAGCTCCATTACTTTCAAAGGTCACTCGTCTCTAAAGTTTCAATGTCCTTACTTCACTATTGAGGTATGACTGACCTTAGGTTGACCTTTAGAGTAGGCCATTTTGGATACATAATTCATATGTTTTATATAAGTGAGTTTGGTTAGTTCTAAGACTAGTCCTGGACTTTGTTCGACTAGTCCTAACACTACTTCGACCTGTCTAAACATTTCCTAGATCAGTCGTAAGTTTGTTACAATAATCTAAAATTTTCTGTTAGGCTTCGACTAGTCCTGGGGACTGTTCGACCAGTCGTAGGAACAGTGTCGACTGCATCTTCGACTACTCGTAGACTTACGACTCAAAGAACATCATTGAAATTCGGCCACCTACGACCAGTCGAAGGAGACCTACGACCAGTCGAAGGAAACCTGCGACCAGTCGTGAAATGGCCAAATCTTATCATGCCCCAATCTTCAAATATCTGTTGGTTCTATAACCAGTCGTAGAGGTCCTTAGACCAGTCAAAGGCGTGATTTGTTCACCTATAAATAGAGCACGAATCTCAGAATAAATTAAGCAATTCAAGTTAATTTAATTTGGTCTTCTAAGAGATAAGTCGGTGCTCCATTTAAGCTAAGTGTGCATATTTAATATTCTCTTTCTTTAACTTTGTTAATTGATTTTGTTTCTTACATTCCAATCTAATCTGAAAGGAGGAATTGTTGTTTTCCTTTTTCTGGAATCAAAATCAATTAGAGCTAGCCCTTTTGTTTTAATTTAAAATCTATTAGAACCTAGAACCATTATAAAGTGAGTATTAGACATTGAACTTTGACATTCGAATGTCTACTCTGACTTGGTTCTTCTGGGCTGTTACGACGAAGGAGAAAATCAGGTATTTTACAATTTGTGTAATTTACATTGTTTAGTTTTATTTGAGGTTAAGCTAGAAAAATCTCAAAGTTGTTGGTTATCTGAGGAGAGCCAGAAAACTCATAAGTAAGGGTTTTGGAATTGTGTAAGCCCTTTGAAAAAGACACAATTGTGAAGGTTTTTAGTGAACCTGTGAAAACCTATTTAATAGTGAATGCTAATATCCCCTGTGTGAGGATATTAGGAATGGAGTAGCATTCTGTGTGGCAGTTGTTTAATAGTTGGTGAACACATAGGCGATTATAATTCTTTGTGTTGTGGATGTGTGATTTATATTTCCTATCTTTAATCATTCAGAAATGTGGAATGTATGTGTGAATGTGAATGTTATAATCATTTCATTTCAAGCACAGTGGGGAATGTTGTAATAATTTAGATTTACATTTCAGCATTATATTTTTGCTATCTCTTTATTACGTTGAGCTTCAGTTTCTCTACTTGTTCTAGAAATAAGGTTGTCCTACCATAAAATTTGGTTTTTAGTGTAAGGTTGTCATTAGGACAAATTTTATTTCAATTTCTCTATTTTAGGTTGCTTTCCATTTGTATACTGTGATTGGTGTATAGTGCTATCTATTCTTTATTTCATATTCCGTAGTATTTAAATTTAATTTGGCATAGTCGTATTCAATTCCCCCCCCCCCCCCCCCTCTAGGACATATAGCTTGGCCATTTCAAGTGGTATCAAAGCCAGCTCGCTCTTATTGCTTTTATTTGTATTTAATTCCTGAGCTAACGATCTAAGCTATATATAAGATGTCAAATTTTGATAGCCTATCAGTCACTACGCCTCGACCCTTTGATGGCTCCAATTATGCCAATTGGAAAGCCAGGATGAGGATCTTTCTCAAATCAATGGATGAGAGTGTATGACAAGCCACAGTGACTGAATGGAACCCACCTACCACTGAAGTGGCTAGTATTAATGGTTCAAAATCAATGAGAGTAACACCATATTTCTCATGGACCACCCTTCAGAAAAATGAGAGTAGTGCTAATGCAAAAGCACTAAATGCAATCACTTGTGCACTATCACCAGATGAGTTCAAAAGAATTATATCCTGTGATACTGCAAAGCAAGCCTGAGGTATATTTGAAATGACACACGAGGGTACTACAATTGTCAAAAAATCTAAAGTCCAACTCCTCACAACCAAATTTGAAGAAATTCATATGGAGGAAAATGAAATATTTATGGACTTTTACACTAGATTAAATGACATTGTGAACTCAATATAGGGTCTTGGCCATAAAATCCCAGAAAGTAAAGTGTGTGCAAAGATACTATGCTCACTTCCTAAATGGCTCAACTCTAAGGTAATCGCAAATACGGATAATATGAGGGTAGAAGAACTAGTTGGTTCTTTACAAACCTATGAGTTAAACTTTAAAGCTCCTAAAAGTAAATCTATTGCTCTTAAATCTTCTAAAGGTATTTCTCAAGAAAACTCGGATTTAGAAAATTCTGAAGATGATATGGCTCTTTTAGCAAAGAAATTTTACAAGATTTTTAAAAGCAAGAAAATGGTAGATTTTCAAAAATCAAATGATAAGAAAAGATCTAAACCTAGATCTAAAAGTTGGAAGTCTTTGAAAGATAGTCAATGTTGCAACTGCCAAGAGTATGGGCATTTAGAAAATAAATGTCTTAAAAAGGACAAAACAAAAAAGAAAGGGTATGTTGGCTACTTGGGATGAATCATTTGATTCTGAAGCTTCTTCTGAATTAGAAGATTCTGAAACCGAGTTGGGCAGTGAAGTTAAAGCCCTTTTGACTCTAGCCAAATTCACTTTTTCAGATCATGATGATTTGACTAACGAAGAAAATCTGAATAGTGATTATGAAAATGAAGATGATCTTCAAGATGCTTATAATGCCCTATACAAAGAAAGTTGTAAAATTGCTATCAAACTTAAACTTCAAAAAGAAAAGTTTTTTAAACTCAAAGAATGTTTTGAATCACTTGTTTTAGAAAAATTCTAAATTTTAGATTATTTTGAAAAATCAAAATGCGATTTAGAATTCAAAACCTCATTGATTGAAAATCTGAAATCTGAAAATGAGATACTTAAAAATGAAGTAAATTCTCTTCTGAGTTTAAAGGATACATGGAGGTATACCCAAGGAGATCCAAAGTTAGAAAAACTATTATCCAGATCAAGAAAAAGTGGCGATTGACCCGGATTGGGCTATGATAAGAATATACCTCATAATCAAAAGTATACTCCTCCCAAGTTTGTGAAAGGAGAGTCCTAAAACTTAAAAAGGAAAAGTACTTATCAAGGTTTTTCTAAAAATACAAAAACTTTTCAAAAACCTAAAAGCAGTCATGTCAACTTTAAAAATCAGAATCGAAACCCTCTTGCTGAAAAGATAGTAGATTTACTCAAGGAGCTCTTAAAATCTAACTCAGTAGGTCATTCTTACAACATCAGTCATAAGAAGACCAACTATACTCCTAAACCCAAAACAGTTCTAAAATGGGTTCCTAAAGTTGCCTGCTTGGTTGCTCACACCGCTTTCAAAGCTACAAGCCATTCAAAGTGGTACCTAGACAGTGGATGCTCAAGGCATATGACTGGTGATAAAGGTTTATTCACCGATCTCAAAGACATGACTGATGGTTCAGTCACATTTGGTGATGGCAGCAACTGCAAGATTATGGGCCAAGATACTATTCAACTCTATAACCTTCCTTTGTTTAAAAATATTTTTTATGTTGAAGGTCTAAAACATAACTTGCTTAGCATATCTCAAATATGTGACAATAACCATAGTGTACGGTTTTCTAATCAAAGCTATGAGATTCTAAGCAACAAGGGTTCAGTAATACTAACTGGACGTAGAACGCCTGAAAACTACTATATTGTTAGCGAATCTAGCTCATCTAGTCAATCGTGTTACATAGTTCATACAGACGAGACTGACTTATGGCACAAACGTCTTGGACATGTACACTACCGAAATCTATATAGATTGAGCAAATAGGAACTTATAAGAGGTTTACCCAAACTACAAAAATTAGATAAAATATGTGGTGAATGCTAGATTGGTAAACAAACAAGGAACTCACATAAAAAGGTGAATTCCAATACCACATTAAGACCACTAGAGCTTCTCCATATGAACCTAGTAGGACCTACCAGGATGAAAAGTCGAGGTGTTAAAAGATATATCTTGGTAATTGTAGATGACTTTACCAGATATACATGGGTAGTCTTCTAAAGGGACAAATCAGAAACCTTTTAAGAAGTGAAAAAGGTTCTTAAAAGGATTCAAACTGAAAAAGGTTCTCAAGTTAGTAAGATTCGTAGTGATCATGGATCTGAATTTGAGAATAGTGGTTTTGAGAAGTTCTGTAGCGACCAGGGAATATTACATGAATTCTCAGAGCCCAAAACTCTACAACAAAATGGAATAGTTGAAAGGAAAGATAAAGTGCTTCAAGAAATGGCTAATGTCATGTTGAACAGTATGAAGCTCTCTAAGAATCTTTGGGCTGAAGCAGTCAATACAGCTTGCTATATTATTAATCGGGTTTACACTAGTAAAGGTAATAATAAAATAGCTTACGAAATGTAGTTCGATAAAAAGCCTACTGTCAAATACTTTCGAGTTTTTGGCAGTAAGTGCTATATTTTACGAGATCGTGAAAATCTGAGAAAGTTTGATACGAAGAGTGATGAATGGATCTTTCTAGGATATTCTTTAAATAGTCGAGCTTATAGGATTCTGAACAAAAGGACCGGTGTGATTCAAGAGTCCATCAATGTGGTCATTAATGATCACTTAAGCACACCTGTCTCAAGTTCAGATAATGATGAAGTTCTTGTAATTGATAAACCTGATACTTCATCTAATCAGACTGATTCTGAACTAAAGATTGTTAAAGATCATCCAACCATACAGATTCTTGGAAACCCTCTCACTGGTGTTCGTACCCGTAGACAACTTAAGGATATATGTAATTATGTATGTTTTACATCCCAGATAAAACCATCTAACGTAAAAGAAGCTCTTGCTGATGAAAACTGGATTGTTGCAATGCAAGAAGAACTTAACCAATTTGTGAGAAATGATGTTTGGTATCTCGTACCTAGACTTAAAGATAAACACATCATTGGAGCCAAATGGATTTTCAAAAATAAGTCTGACGAACTTGGCAATATAATTAGAAACAAGGCTGGACTAGTGGTACAAGGTTACACTCAAATTGAAGGTATTGACTATGATGAAACCTTTGCACCAGTAGCACATTTTGAATCAATCAGACTCTTTATATCTATTGCGTGTTTTAGAAAGTTTAAGATTTACCAAATGGATGTGAAAAGTGCATTTTTAAATGGTGATCTGCATGAGGAAGTTTATGTTGAACAATCAATGGGTTTTGAAGACCCCAAAAATATTGATCATGTGTATCGTCTTAGAAAGGTACTTTACGGTTTAAAATAAGCTCCTAGGGCATGGTACGAGAAATTAACAAAGTTTCTATTAAGCCATAATTTTCAAATGAGATGTGTTATAAAACTCTGTTTATTAAAAAACATAAGGATCATATTTTATTAGTACAAATCTATGTTGATGATATCATTTATAGATCTACCTGTACTGACATGACTATTGAGTTTGCAGATTTGATGAAATCTTAGTTTGAAATGAGCTTGGTTGGGGAATTGAATTATTTTCTCGGGTTGGTAGTAAAACAAAAACTTAATGGAATGTTCATTTCTCAATCTAAATATGCTATGAACTTGATTAAGAGATTTGGATTTGAGAATGGTAAGAACTATGATACTCCTATGAGTATAACCTTGAAACTCTCAAAAGATTCTGATGGTAAAAATGTGGATCCGAAATTATATCGGAGTATGATTGGTAGTCTATTGTATTTAACTGCTAGTAGACCCGATATTGCTCTAAGTGTTGGTATTTGCACTAGATATCAGTCTGAACCTAAAGAGTCGCACTTGACTGCTGTTAAGCAGATTATAAGATATGTCGCAAGTACTGTTAATCTCGGTCTCTGGTATCCACATGAGACTAGTGTTCAATTAGCTGGGTACTCGGATGCTGACTGGGCTGGTAATCTTGGTGATCGAAAATCAACCAGTGGTGGTTGTTTTTATATCGGAAACTATTTAGTTTCTTGTTTTAGTAAGAAATAAAGTTCTATATCACTTTCAACAGCTGAAGCTGAATATATCGCAGCTGGTAACGCGTGTACACAGCTTGTTTGGATGAAACGTATGCTAAGTGATTACAGAATTAAACAAGATTCTATGTTATTATATTGTGATAATTCTAGTGCCATAAATATTTAAAAAATCCAATTCAGCATTCTCGTACTAAGCACATTGACATTAGATTTCATTATATTCGGGAATTAGTAGAAGAAAAAGTTATATCCTTGGAATATATTCCTACCAAGAATCAACGTGCTGATATTTTCATTAAACCGCTCGACAAAAGCAGGTTTAACAAAATAAAATTTGATTACGGCATGTGCATTTTAAAATGATTAATTATACCTATTTGCATCATAGTGTATATATTTGCTAGTTTAGTTTTCAAATCTTGAAAAATATGCAAAAATCAGATTTTTTGGCCTGTACTCGACCAGTCGTGAGTATTCATGACCAGTCGTGCTATGTCCGGTCATGTATGCCCATGACCAGTCGTGAATCGCGTAGATTCACTTAAAATTTGGGGGAAATCACTTTCTTCTTCATTTCAACTTCACTCTCTGACGAGCCGACATACGACTAGTCGAACCCATCTTCCAAAATCTTTAAAGTTAGTGCTCCATTTGCATTTTGCTTATAGATTTGTGTCTAGATTGTGTCTACTTCTCTCTTGGAGTTGTCTATTTCGAATTTAGTTGAGATTTGAGGTTTTTCTTTAGAAAAATCTGATTTGAGAAAACCTTTTTCTCAATCCTTTGTAACTCTCTATATTCTTAAAATCTTTGTTGCATATGGCTTCTAAAGGAAGAAAATTAACATCCCGTGGTCCGTCTTCCTCTTCCATATCAGCTCCTATCACTAAGCGTCATCTTAGGGCTCTTGATGATGATCCATCTTATGTTCGGGACATAAGATTGCGTAATGTTATTGTTGAGCTCCAGTTGATATTAATCATGTTGCTCCTTTTGATATTTTTCCTATGCTCCAATCTGTAGGTTGGAATAACTTATTGCTTTGGGGTAGGCCAGCATACCAGTCCATTGCCCAATCCATGTTTGCATGCATATGTCCTTTCTCACTGGAAAATTTAACTTTTTCTATCTCCACAAGAGAAGGGCCATTTGAAGTTGATCGTCATTTGATTTCAGCCCTTATGGATATTCCAGTGAATGATGAGGGTATTCCCATCCATACTTTATTTGATAAATCCTCTGTCGCTGAAAAACGTATGCTGACTAAGGACTTATGCAATTTGGATGTACAATGGATGCATAAAGGGAATGCGCTTCCTTCAAAATATTTGTTACCCAAATACAGACTTCTTCACAAAATCTTTGTGTCTAATTTGTATCCTCGGTC
Organism: Magnolia sinica; assembly: GCF_029962835.1. Classification (NCBI taxonomy): domain Eukaryota; kingdom Viridiplantae; phylum Streptophyta; class Magnoliopsida; order Magnoliales; family Magnoliaceae; genus Magnolia; species Magnolia sinica. The sequence continues at coordinate 68,728,779 of NC_080587.1, read as the reverse complement.
GGGTAATAAATCTGAATTGACGTGCTTCATGGTTCGTATTCTTCATTCTGTTGTCAGTGGTGTTAACATTTATTTACCATCCTTGATTTGTCACTTCATCATTTAGTTTCAACTCCATCCTGGTCACTGTGACATTCTGTTTGGATATTTAATGACTGTGTTGGCTACACATATGTCAGTCGACATGCCGGTTGGAGAGGCCCCTATCCATCATCTGATATTTAACAATTCCAGTATCAATAAGATGAAGTTGGATTTCTTTCCTGGCCAAGGTGATGGTGTTGGCAGTACTGAAGTTGAACATGAGGAAGAAGTTGGTGATCTTCCTTCTGATGATATTAAGATGGATGAATTTTTGAAGAACTTGAGTCTGATTCTATAAATGATCCAGATTATAAGCCTTCTTCATTTGATGCACGTCTGAGTGCATTGGAAGATAAAGTTGAGAATCTAAATGTTAAGATGGAAAACATGTCTGTTGCCCATGATTTACAGTTCAAATATATGCGCAAATATCTTAGGCGCTTGAACAAAGGCATGCATCACCTTGATCCTTCCATTCCGTCTTCTGGGTCAGATTAGTATTTTTAAGATTACTGGTTTGTAATAACTTTATTACTCCTAACTAGTTTTTGAGTTTGTCACTCTCTTTAACTCAGCTCAGTCTTTGAATTATGTGTGTTGCTTATGATATGTTCTCATATCTTGACTAGTTACCTCTCATATTCCTCATTGATTATTTCTCCTCAGCTATTTATTTTGTGCTTCCTTTGTCCTATTGTGATAAAAAGGGGGAGTATGGATATGTATATGGATATGGAAGTTGTCATGAGGAGAGAGATTGTATTGTATGGTATTTTATTAGTATGTTACTCAGGGGGAGTATGTGCAGAGGTGTGCAGAGGTGGACTGAATATTACAGTCTGAAGGATGCCGTATGTGCAGAGGTGGACTGACTATTACAAGTCTATAGGATGCCGGTTGATAACAACTGGTGCATGATTCTTTAATCTAATATTCTGTGTTATGTAACATATCTTGAAAGTGTGTTTTGTCACTAATTTAACAAAGGGGGAGATTGTAAATGCCATAGTTTATAGCCCTTTGTGGTTGTCAAATTTGTGGTGCCAAAGACACTACTATGAAGCTTGCATATATGAAGAACAAAGATCTACTCAAGATCAGCTTTGATTAACAAGCACTGTTCACAAGTCAAGACTCGAGAAAGTGAGATTGTTCGATTAGATTCAAGAAGCTTTCAAGTTCAATCTCAAGATCTCAACAAGCTCTCAAGTTTAAACGACAGCAAGACTTCAAGCTCCATTACTTTCAAAGGTCACTCGTCTCTAAAGTTTCAATGTCCTTACTTCACTATTGAGGTATGACTGACCTTAGGTTGACCTTTAGAGTAGGCCATTTTGGATACATAATTCATATATTTTATATAAGTGAGTTTGGTCTATTCTAAGACTAGTCCTAGACTTTGTTCGACTAGTCCTAGCACTGCTTCGACCTGTCTAAACATTTCCTGGATCAGTCGTAAGTTTGTTACAAAAATCGAAAATTTTCTGTTAAGCTTCGACTAGTCTTGGGGACTGTTCGACCAATCGTAGGAATAGTGTCAACTGCATTTTCGACCAGTCGTCGACCTACGACTCAAAGAACAGCGTTGAAATTCGGCCACCTACGACCAATCGAAAGGATCCTACGACCAGTCGAAGGAGACGTATGACCAGTTGAAGGAAACTTACGACTAGTCGTGAAACTACCAAATCTTATCGTGCCTGAATTTTCAAATATCTGTTGGTTCTACGACCAGTCGTAGAGGTCCTTAGACCAGTCGAAGGTGTGACTTGTTCACCTATAAATAGAGCACGAATCTCAGAATAAATTAAGCAATTCAAGTTAATTTAATTCGGTCTTCTGAGAGATAAGTCGGTGCTCCATTTAAGCTAAGTGTGCATATTTAATATTTTCTTTCTTTAGCTTTGTTAATTGATTTTGTTTCTTGCATTCCAATCTAATTTGAAAAGAGGAATTGTTGTTTTCCTTTTTCTGGAATCAAAATCAATTAGAGCTAGCCCTTTTGTTTTAATTTAAAATCTATTAGAACCTAGAACCATTATAAAGTGAGTATTGGACATTGAACTTTGACATTCAAATTTCTACTCTGACTTGGTTCTTCTGGGCTGCTACAACGAAGGAGAAAATCAAGTATTTTACAATTTGTGTAATTTACATTGTTTGGTTTTATTTGAAGTTAAGCTAGAAAAATCTCAAAGTTGTTGGTTATCTGAGGAGAGCCAGAAAACTCAGAAGTGAGGGTTTTGGAATTGTGTAAGCCCTTTGAAAAAGACACAATTATGAAGGTTTTGGGTGAACCTGTGAAAACCTATTTGATAGTGAACGCTAATATCCCCTGTGTGAGGATATTAGGAGTGGAGTAGCATTTTGTGTGGCTATTATTTAACAGTTGGTGAACACACAGGCGAACCACTATAATTCTTTGTGTTGTGGATGTGTGATTTATATTTTGTATCTTTTATCATTCAGAATTATGGAATGTATGTGTGAATGTGAATGTTGTAATCATTTCATTTCAAGCACAATGGGGAATGTTGTAATAATTTAGATTTACATTTCAGCATTATATTTTTGCTATCTCTTTATTATGTTGAGGTTCAGTTTCTCTATTCGTTCTAGAAATAAGGTTGTCCTACCATAAACTTTGGTTTTTGGTGTAAGGTTGTCCTTAGAACAATTTTTATTTCAATTTCTCTATTTTAGGTTGCTTTCCATTCCTATATTGTGATTGGTGTATAGTGCTATCTATTCTTTGTTTCATATTCTGCAATATTTAAATTTAATTTGGCATAGTCCTATTCACCCCCCCTCTAGGACATATAGCTTGGCCATTTCAGAGACAACTGACCACTTGTTCGCGACGAGTAGTGCTGCCTCCACGGTCTGGGCATTCTTCAAAATAACTTGTAATTGGACCCCCCTCTCTTCTTCTTCAGCATCTGGGAGGGCAATTGCCTAGTGGAGTGTGTCCAGTAGTCCCACTAACCCCTTTCCTGCTAGGCCTACTACCTATTTTCATTTTTTGGGAGCCGTGGAAATTCAGAAATGCCTGCCGTTTCGATGACAGAACAGCCTCATTTCAGTAGATTATCACTGAGCTCTCTTCTTATATTAAAAGGACTAGCAGGCTTCTCCCTTCTCCTTCCAAACTTGACTCTGCCATGGCTTTACTGCTAACTACACCAACATCTCCTACCCTCCAGCCCTTACTCTGCTTGTATCGGTGGTTAAGTGGGTCAAACCGCCTGATGGTTGGATTAAGCTTAATGTCGACGGCTCTGCCAAAGGTAACCCGGGCCCTTTTGCAGTGGTGGTGTTGCATGGGATAACAAAGGCAAGTTCATCTTTACTTTCCATCGTGGGTATGATTCGGGCTCCAACACAACAGCGGAGATAAGGGCCATACTGGACAGCCTCGCTTTATGTGTGAAGGTGGGTTTTTCTAGGGTGCTTGTGGCTTCTGATTTGACCATTACTCTTCGGGCACTGTCCAACAACAATCAATCTAGCTGGTCCTGCTGGTACTGGAAAGCCAGATTCCAGGCCATTTCTTCCTTGGTTAAGTCCCAACTGTGTCACATGCCCAAAGAGGCAAACTCGGTGGCGGATGGTTTAGCCAGACTAGGTAGTGTATGTCAACATGACCTAGATTTTGTCTCCTGGGTAGCTCTCCCCCCTCCAATTCAAGGCCTCCTTTTCCTTGACAAAACTGGCCTCGGGAATCTTCGAGTTATTTAATGTTCTTACCCAAATTGTATAATCTACCCCCCCCCCCCTTTTTTGTCTCGGCCAGCCCTGAATTGTCTAGAGATGTAAGCCGTTCACAGCACTGTTTTTCATGTAATAGAAAACCTCGTTCTTTTTTTTTTTTTTTAAAGGCTCTCTCTACAATACACATATTAACTCTAATTTCGTAAGGCTTATATAGATTTTTGTACAAATTTTAAAATAAAACTTGTTCATATACAGAACTTGTGCATCCCATTCAATTAACCCCACCTAACCATCAATCGGCTGAAATCATCACAGGGAGTCACGGTCGACCAAACCATACCTCGATCTACTGAGAACATCACAACAAGATTCAGTCGATCAAAATCATCGTAGGGAGTCATGATTGACTAAACCATGCATCGGTTGACCGAGAACATCATAACAAGATTTAGTTGACCCTATTGGAATTTGGTCAACTAAACTACACTACATCATTAGATTAAAGGTACTCTGATAACAATCTCCACCGTGGCTTTAATCTTTCAGCTCCGTTGCTCTAAGGTGTTATCACCATCTCTACTCCCCTTCATAGTAACACCATCATCGTCACTTCTCGTGCAAACTTTGTCTTCATTCCTTCTTTCTCAATCTTAGAGAAGTTGAGCAAAACCGGAACTTCTCTTCAGGAACAACCTTCGTAAGCATATTCGTCAAATTTTCACTAGTGTGAATCTTTTCAAGAATAACACTGCCTTCCTCTAGCATCTTCCAGATAAAATGATGACAAACATCAATGTATTTAATCTGTTAATGGTATACCAAGTTCATCACCAAATTGATCGCACCTTCATTATCACAATGCATAAGCACGACTTCCTGTTGAAGCCCTAACTCATTCATCATTCATTTCAACCAAACCACTTCCTTGAATGCTTTTGTCACCACTGTATACCCAACTTTGGTTCTTTAAAGAGTAGCCACATACTAAAGCTTCAACATCCAACTGTTCACTCCATCCACTAACATAAATAAGTAACTGGAAGTCGACCTTCCGGCATCCACGTTACTAGCATAATCAGCGTTTACATGGCCTAGTAGTCTCTCCTCAGATTTAGGGAGTGACAAGATGTAGTCAGTTGTATCTCATATGTAATGAAGTACCCATTTCATTGTCTTTCAGTGTTGCTTACTGGGGTTTGACACGTATATGCTGACAATACCCATCGCATATAAAATTCAGGTCTAGTACAAACCATGGCATACATAAGACTGCCAACTATGCTCAAGTAGAGCACACAACATGTATACTTCTTTTCTTCATCTGACATATGGCATTGCTTCCAAAAAAAAGTTGAAAGTAAGCATCATGAGGTGCTAACCGATTTAGCCTTATCAAGCCCAAACATAACCAAGACCTTCTCAAGATACTCTTCCTGAAACAACCAAAGCCTATTCATTTTTATGTCTATGTGCAAGTCGATGTCAAAAATTCTTTTTATAGCCCCTAAATCTTTCATTTCGAATGTCTTGTATAATTGAGCCTTCAATATGTTGATTTTAGACATGTTATGGCTAGCGATAAACATATCATCAATATACAATACCAGAATCATGAATTCTCCATTACTTGGTAATCTAAAGCAGACACAATGATCGGACTCACTTTTGATAAACTACTAGCTCATCATAAAAGAATCAATCTTTTATACTATTGCTTATGCAACTGTTTCAGTCCGTACAACGACCTCTTTAACCTGCAAACATTATTCTCTACTCCATGCACTTCAAATCCTTTAGGTTACTTTATTTAAATCGCTCTTCTGATTCCCCATGTACAAAATTTGTCTTCAAATCCAACTGTTTCAATTTCAGATGGTATTGGGCAACTAACACCAATATGAATTTGATAGATACTTGCTTCAAAACTGGTGTAGATATCTCACTGAAGTTGATGCCTCCTTTCTAAGCATATCCCATCGTAACCAGTCTCGCCTTGTACATATCCAGCTTCTTACAAAAGATTCACCTGCACCCAATCACTTTTCACCCAATGAGAAGCTCCACTTGTTCTAACATTTCATTATTGTATAAAAAATCTATCTCATCATACATTGTCGTTATCCACTTCTTAACATCTATGACATCTAATACTTCTTAGAAGGTGGACATTGTCTTTATAAACTTCTAATGGTTGGATAAAAATGTAACTGCATTCAAACTTGAAATGGCCCAAAATGTTTGGATGCACAATTCAATTTGATTATGAAAATCTAGTTCAACTAGGGCAAAGTAATGAAAATGCAATGGCTTTTCCTAGTATCTAGAATGAGGAAGTAGCCTTCAAACCATAGTTAGATTCCTTGCTTTTAAAAAGGAAGGTAATGTAACTACAAGTTGGAGATAGTCCTTAAATATGAATAGTACGGAGGGTAAATACAATTTGATCATCTGCAGTCTATTAGACTAATCACTGTAATTTAATCCAACAGTGCATCCAAAAGCATCCATGCACAATGTTTTCCACGAGTGACTGCAAATAAGTAATTGATTTGTTTTAATTATCTTTTGTAGAGCAAAGAATGAGTAGAACTAACTGGGAGGAGTTCTCTTTTCTATTGGATGGGTTGATCAACCTACACAATCATGATCTAGGTTTGTTCTTTTACTACTATTTTTCCTTTTTTATTTTTATTTTTTAGAAATAATACCGGTGCTCTGTGCTTTAGGTTATTACAAATATGAATTATCTAGTCTTGAAATATAAATTGATTTCTTATCTTCTTTTAGCTTGCATAACTGGGAAGATTTTGATTTGCATTTTATTTATCTTGAAAACAATCAATGTTATGTTATTTAACACTTAAATTTGAAGTGCTAATATTATCTAACTCAAATTCTTTGTGAGATGCCCTAGCTTCTCTGAAAACTTTCTAACTGAATTTGTGAACACTTGAATCTAATATCAAGGTAGTGTTATGTAAATGTTATATATAATTATATAAGTGCGCATTTTAGAATCTAAAGCCCAAATTCATAGATCCATGGTTTGGAGCTGGTATTGAGTTGAAAACCACCAATATATATAAAAAATTTTTTTTTTTTTTAAAACATCGAATTCAAAAAGCCCCAAAATTGGATTTTTGTTTGGAAACTTCATATCACCAAAACCTAAGATCTGGAATTGTTTTCCTTATGCAACAATTAAGTCTCATGCTTTGTTGATCACATATTTTTGGGTGAATATGCTTGTTTTGTTTAAAAGTTGTGGCTAATGAGATTGTGGTGATTTCTAATTGTCTTCTATCGCAATAATTTTCTATGTAGATATCTAGTCCCTTTGCTAAAGGACTGGTGACTCTTCATTATCAAGAGCTGAGCAGGTATGCAATTGTTTCTACTTCTTATCGTGTTTTTAGTGCATTCATAATTTCTTAGGTTACTTTTTCGTGGTAATGTATTGGCAAGCAATTCCTAAGGGACTTTTCTGAGGTTACATTTTTTATGGTAATGTTTTAGCAGACAATTCTTAAGGTATTGGGTGATGAGTTTGTAGGACTGAAAGTACCAAAGGGCATTCCCTTGATGTTCTTCCAATGTGATGTAGAGCGGGCCACAAATAGTTTCATGGCCAAGATGGATCAGAAAAAGACTGATCCTGAAATTGAAGAAGGTTAAATATTCTGCATTGAAGCCCTGGAATGCCAAGGTCTTTGGGAATATCTTTCAAAAGATCAAGAATGCAGAAGATAGGGTCAGTAAGGCAGAATTAATTCTGACTAATTCTAGATTAGAGGAGGTTAGGAAGAGCTTGGATGGGGCACTGGCTGATCTCAAGAGCGCACTGCTCTAGGAAGCGATCTTTTGGAAACAAAAATCTAGGATCACGTCGCTTAAGGAGGGAGACCGTAAAAAAAATTCTATCACGATTCTGTGATGGAAAGAAGAAGGAGAGCGTCTATTTTAGCCATCAAGCTTCCATCGGGAGCTATAATTAACTCAACTTCAAAGATTGGAGAAGAGGCGGTAAGCTTCTTCAAGCATCTATTTGCATCCGAGGCCAGCTAAGCCCAAGTGGAAGATTACCTCCAAGATTGCATTCCCTTCATCACTTCAGATCAGATGAACACCTTCCTTACGTCATCCCCTACTCTCGATGAGGTCAAGGATGCGGTACTCGCGATCCCTCCAGATAGTGCCCCAGGCCTGGATGGTTTTTCTTGCGCCTTCTTCACATCATGTTGGGACATCATCAAAGATAATTTGCTTAGAGCGGCGTGCGAATACTTTGAGGGAGGTATCATTCCTAGAGCTTTTCGGTGTACAACCATATTCCTCATTCCAAAGAAGAAGAATGCGGCAACATTTGCGGATTACAAACCCATCAGCTTATGCAATTACATTCACAAGATTCTCTCCAAAATCATAGTGTCAAGGTTGTCCAAAATCCTTCCCAGCATCATTTCCAATTAACAAAACGCATTCGTCAAATGTAGATCAATAATTGAAAGCATTTCTTTAGCTTCGGAAATGGCCTTTGAGATTGATAGAAAAGTCCATGGGGGAAACATGATCATTAAGCTAGACATGGAGAAGGCATATGACCACTTGGAATGGAGATTCATTTGTCGGGTACTTCTCAAGTTTGGCTTTGACCCAAACTGGATCCGTTTAGCACAGTAATGTTGGGAAAACTATTGGTTCTCCTTATCCATTAACGATAGAACCTTCGGTTTCTTCCAATCATCCAGAGGGCTCCGTCAAGGAGACCCCCTCTCCCCAACAATTTTCATCATTGCAGTAGAGGTCCTAAGCCGAGGGTTGAATCGCTTCTTTCTTTTGGGAACTTGCTAGCCTTACAAGCTTCCCAAAAACTATCCCATCATTACTCACCTATTGTTCACTAATGATACAATCACTTTTCCAAATGGTAGGATTAGGTCTGTTCGCTCCCTCTTAGCCTTCATCAACTCCTATGAGAGGGCTTCCAACTCCTATGGGTAGGGCAAGACATATCAGTCAGATATCAGGTTTCCAACTAGAAGCTTTTCCGGTCATCTATTTGGGAACACCACTTTGCAAGGGAAGAGCCGGATATGCGCATCTCCTCCCTCTCATCCAGAAAATTGAGTCCAGAGTTATTGGATGGAAATTGAAGCTTCTCAACTAGGCAGCCAAACTTGTGCTAATCAGGGACGTCCTCTCGAGCTTTCCAATTTAGCTGCTATCAGTGATCAACATTCTAAAAAAGGCCTGTTATTAGATTGAAAAAGCTCTTGCCCAATTTTTCTGGGGGAACACGAACACGGATAGTAGATGGCACTTGGTTAAATGGGAGGAATTATGTTATCCTACGACTAAAGGGGGGCTCGGTATCAAATGGATAGCAGATGTTATGCTCAGCTTCCATTGTAAAATGGCTTGGAGGCTTATAATAGGCAATTCTTAATGGGCCAACCTTTATTCAGCAAAGTATTTACACAAATTCATCAGTGCGGAGGGCCTCATCAGAAAGGATGGATCTAACATTTGGAAAGACATAGGAGCGCAGCTACTCTTCTCCATCAATAACTCGGGATGGATGATCGGTAAAGGTGAAGTCAACTTCTGGACATATAACTGGACAGGAGGTGGGCTGTTAATTGGTACAACTCCAACCCCATCCTCAAATATTGATAGGGATGCAAAGGTGAAAGATTTCTAGGATCAGTCAGGTACACATGACCTTTCCCCTATCGAAGGTATTTTTCCAGAGGCAATCATCAGTCTGATCAAGGAAAGTGAAGTGAACATCTTTAATAGGGAAGTTCATCTTGTCTGGAACCTAAACTCGTCCGACACATTCGCCTTGAAATCTGCCTGGAACTCCTTCCGCAAGCGGTGACCAAATCAGCGATGGACTCTATGGGCTTGGAAAAAATTAGTCCCAGTGAAGGTAGCAATGTTTCTTTATAAGGTGATGCATAGAGCGGTCCCAGTGGACGAATCGATCTAAAGAATTGGAATCAGTTTGGCTTCCAAATGTGCCTACTAGGATGACATCTTCCCCTCCAATTCTGTCCCTCCTGAGCTTATCAATTCAAATTGGCCTGCCTCTACAGCGATCCACCCTATCGAAAATGATTGGAGAAGTTGTAGAATTCCCAATCTGATTCAGTAGCAGCTGTGGGCTGGTCCTCGCCTCCAGCCCCACCACCAGCCTCGTCCCTCTTTCAACAACCTTAAGACCAATGGACATCTCCATCCCTTCCAGCCGCAATCAACTAGTGTTGAGAGCTTAGACCACCTCCTTTGCCATGACAGCATAGCTACTAAGGTTTGTTCTCATTTCGTGTGTCTCCTTCATGTTCCATTAATTCTTAATCAATCTATTAAGTGCCAGATCTAGCAGCAGGGCATGATAGCGAGAAGATCCTCTAGATGGTGGCTCCTTCGTGGCTTTCCCCCCTCATTCATAATTTGGGAGACCTGGTTAGGCAAAAACGCAGCCAGATACGACAACCTCAAATTTTTGGCCTCCTAGACGATCCATAAAGTCTCTAATTGGTTGAATGAGACAAGGAAACAACTTCCAGGTTCTGACGACATATCCTCCAGAGAAGACCTGAACATGTAAACTTTAGGCATTAATAACCGTGTATCTACATCCAACGAATCAATTCAAGTCATCAGATAGAATAAACTAGATAGGGGCTAGATGAAACTAAATGTAGATGGCTCAGCTAGGGGAAAGCGGGGGCTGGAGGAGGAGGAGGTGTATGTAGGGATCATCATGGCATTCTGGTCTTTGCTTTCCACAGCAAGAATGGCTCCATCACAAACAACATTGTGGAGGCTCAGGCAATGGTAGATGGCTTAAAAATCTGTGTAGAGAAGGGGATCATAAACATTATTGTGGAAACAAACTCTCGCATTATTCTTGAAGCTGTCTCTAATACACCCCAACCATGTGGCTGGAACCTGTGGTATCACCTTGGAATCATCCATCAACTCATTCAACCGCTCAACATCCTCTTCTCTCACACCCTTCGTGAAGGCAACTCAGTAGTGGATGGTCTAGCTAAGATAGCAAGTGGCGGAGCTTCGGACAAGACCTACTCTAGCTTTTCCTCACTTCCCCATCTTACCAAGGGCTCCCTTTTTCAAGACAAAGTGGGTGTAGGGCTTATAAAGAGAGGCAAAGTGAAGAAGGGAGTGGCATAGTTTTGTTGTCCGAGTCTGCCTAAGGCTTATTTCCTTGGGCAGCGCCCCTAGCTCAATCCTAGCTGGTAGAGGATGGTTGGCATGGTGGGCCTCAGTCACCGTATGCTTTGAGGGATGCTGTAGCTGGAGCTCGGTTCCCAGCAGGGAGTTTCCCCTATTTCCTGCTCATAACCTTGCTTTTTTCTCTCCTTAGTTGTTTAGTCCATATGATAGGTGTGGCCCGCTTCTTTTTGTGTGGGGCCCACCCAAAATTTCAGCTTGTTCATCTCCCATTCATTTCTTTAATGGAATAGGGTCAACCCTACTATGTCAGGTTATACGCATGCCGAATTTGCGAAATACCATCAGATCGATGCTTGAATTATTGTTTTATTTTTGTTTTTACTCTTCATCCGTTGGGCTTTAGGAGTTGCGCCCAACATGAAAAGTGCTTAGAATAATTAGGAGAAGAACGTGGTTAAGCCAAATAGCACACTTTCTATAATTGGCTGAAAACCATGCGCACTAGTAGGAATCACGACCATCTACAAATAGTAAGTTTACTATTTATAGTAAGTCGCGATTTCTAGGACTTTCAGTTGTAGTTTAATTCTGAAACTTCTTTCATGGCTTAGTATACCTATTTAAAGGAGTGTAAACTCATTTATTCATTAATCAATCAATTTATGAATTTTCTAGAATATTATTTATATTTTCTTACTTTTTTCCTCGTGGATTTGAGAAGTCTCTATGACGAGTCCAGAGAAGCTTCATCGATTCAAGGTAGTTATACATGAGGAAGACGGTAATCGACCTCATCAATTTTTTTTTTTTTTGTTGACGAAAACTAAAAATTCATTTCATGGAGTAGATTTTACAACGCAGGAGACTTTCGGACTCACCCAGAAGAAAAAGGACCTCATCACATTCATCCCTGCATCAATTTAACGTCAACCCCTAATAAGAATGAAGGCATGGCTCTAGTGAAGTCAAGTCCTAAGAAAGTAAAGACAACCCTTGCCGGAGAATATCTCACTTCTGCACTAACAAAATTTGATCTTAAACAATATGACACTCTTGCCCTCATTGCTGATGGAGCAAACAGGTTGTTGATTAGTAGACTGGTACAATTATTGCACTTGTTTCTTTAATCTATATGTTAAGTTGGTTGAAAGGAAAGTAAGCTTCCTTGAGGTCTTAAGGTAGGTTGGCCTTTATTTAATGTTAGACCCTTATCCCATTTTTTGTGGGTTATTTGGTTTAGACTACCTAGTCCAATTGGTATGATGCATAGAGGTCAATTTCAGAAATTAACAAGTTATATGCTCTTAGCATAGTGGTTGGAGCCTTTGATTTCAAGTGGAAGTCATAGCTTTGAGCTTTGGCTGATGTAGTTGCACTTTTGTTACCAAACGGCTACCCACACTTTCTTTTTTTATAAAAATTGTCATAAAAAAACCTTTTTCTCCTCATAGATGATTATATAGTCCCTGTGATATCTTTAAATAGTGATCTGAACCCCACAATATTTTTAAATGGTTTCATTAGTGCAACAAGGTCGAGGGACCTTTACCCAGCTCTTCGAAAGACGTTTACCTACACTTTTCAGGGATTTCCTAGGGGCTCATAAGAGCGTCGGTAAAAGGTGTACATCGTAAGTAAAGCCTACATTGTAGTGGCATTGACACAAGGAAGGACATGAGTCGAGCACCGTCTTCCTCAAGAGGATAACTATTCCGAATCCACGGAACTTCTCTGGACTCCTCATAGAGACTTCTTAAATCCATGAGGAAAGAAAGCAAGAAAATAAAAATAAATTCTAATAAATTCAAAATTGCTTGATGAATAAATAAAAATGAGTTCACAACCCTTTAAATAGGGATATCAAGCAATGGAAGAGAAATCAGAATAAAACTACGACAAAAACTCCTAGAATTTGCGACTTACTATAAATAGTAAACTTACTATTTATAAACGGTCGTGATGCCTACTAGTGCGTAAGGTTTTCAGCAAAAAATAGTAAGTGTCCTATTTGGCTTCACCAAGCTGTTCTTCTAATTTTTCTAACCTTTTTTTTTGCACTGGACATAACTCCTAAAGCCCAATGGATGAAGAGTTATAATCAAACTAAACCTTACTATTTATAGTAAAAACAGAATTAAAATAGGGAAACGACCATCGATCTAGCAGTATTTCATAAATTCGGCTTGCGCAACCCGGCGTAGTGGGGCTCATTGGCTAAGGTAGCTCGTTCTACCCCAAAATCATATATTTTATGTCCGATAACTCATTCCAGATTGCGAGATACAGTTGATTTAAGGTCCAACGGTCCAGATCACTTATGTCGTCGACCGAGCCTTTTCTAATCCATCTTGGCCATGTAACTGTTCGCGACCCTCTTTACATCAGTCACCTCCATTTTAAAAAAACTCGTCCTCGAGTTCTCGTCTTGCTCTGGTTCGTGATACTCGGTCAGTTTCATGACATTGAAAGTCCTTGTGATCGCTATGTCATCTAGAAGATCAGCAACGTAAGCATTGTCATTGATCTTTTGGATGATTAGTACCAGTCCAATCTTCTTATTTTTTAAGTTGTTGTATGTTCCGGTCTGAAATCTTTCTTTGCACAGTTGGACCATTACCTGGTTTCCCACCTCGAACACTTTTTATCACCGATGATTGTCCACATGCTCCTTGTACTTTTCGTTTGAGGCATATAGCTTGGTTTGTACCTCCGCATGAATGTCTGTGATCCTGTTAACCATATGTTCTGCTACAATGCTCATGCCTGAGAGCTTGGGTAGAGAGACCAAGTCAAGTGTGTGGCGAGGTACTCGTCCGTAAATAACCTGGAATGGGGATTTTCCTATTGAGCGATTCACCATGTTGTTGAATGCAAACTCCGTTTGAGACAATGCCAAATCCCACTGCTTCAGTTTTTCTCTTAAAATACATCGAAGGAGGTTTCCCAATGTGCGATTCATAACCTCGATCTGCTCATCAGTCTGTCAGTGGTAGGCGCTGCTGAACTGAAGTCATATATCGAATCGAGTCCACAAAGTTCGCTAAAAGTGGCTAATGAACTTCGTGTCATGATCAGAAGTAATGTCTTGAAAACCCTATGTATCCGCATAACTTCTCTGAAGAATAGATTCGCCACGTGTGTTTTATGGAATAAAGTACGCTATCTTGAAGAAATGATCTACTACCATGAATACCGAATCCATGACGCACTGTGTTCGTGGGAGACCAAGCAGGAAGTATATAGATAAATCCTCCTAAGTGTCGTCAGACAAGGGTAACGGGGTGTAGAGGCCCATATTATGAGATTGCCCCTTAGAGGTCTGACAAATATAACAATGTTGAATTGCCCAAGGTGTCCACTAAGGTCACCTCCATGTAGCTCTTGGATTATCTGTTCCTTTAACGAACTTTTGGGGATGTATAGTTGATTCCCCTATTTTTTTTTTTTAGGAAAACATAATTTCATTGATATGGAAAATATATAGCCATTTAGGCAAGTTCAAGCAAAAGGTTAGGACCACACCTATCATATGAATATTACACAAAAGGGAAAACTGGGCCAGGGTAAAAAAAATCAAACTCAGGCACAAAGCAGATGGAGCGACGGGCTGGAGATAAAAGAGGAACATCTAGGGTGAAGGCAGGAGGCAGCTGGGCGGTAGCCGCAACAACCCAGTTAACCCACTCCCATCCTTGGCTTTCCGGGATGAAGAAGCCCGACTTTAGCCTTGTCCAAAAGAAGGGAGCCCTGAATCGCATGGGGGAGAGAAGAACAGGAAAGGAATGTCGAATATGGAGCACCACTGCTAGCGATCTTGGCGAGGCCGTCCGCTACTGAGTTGCCTTCTCAATAAATGTGGGAGAAGCAAACATTGATTGACTGCGTAAGCCCCTGAATGGAGGCAATCCGGTACCATAAGAACCATCCATCCACAAAGGACGGATAAGAGACTGCTGGAAAGATCAGGCGAGAGACAATTTCAGCAGTAATATTGGAAAGGCCCATGTACGCACAAATGGTGAGCCCGTCGACCATCGCTTGTGCTTCAGCCATGTTGTTAGTGACCGAGCTATAGTTATTATGGAAAGCAAAAATAAGGTTACCTAGATGGTCATGGAAAACTCCACCCCCTCCACCCTCGCCCGAGTTACCCCTGGCAGAGCCATCCACATTTAGCTTGAGCCAGCATCTACTCAGCTTATTCCAATAGATAACGGTGGAAGGGCCAAGAGAAGGAGAGGGAGGTAGGGGATGCCCAAGGTCCTGAACACGCTAATCTCCTTAGGAGAGATGTCAACCAGACCTGGAAGGAGCAAACCAATCTCGTTCAGCCAACGAGTAATTTTGAAAATGGTTTGCGACACAGAGAAGCAGGAATTTTCAAATCTAACTGCATTTTTGCCCAGCCAAATTTCTCGTAGAATGAGAGGTCGAGCCAAACCTCGAAGAAGCTGCCATCTAGACGATTTCTTAGCCAGTGTGGTCCATTACAAAATCCAAACATGGACAGATTGATTGGCAGAGAAGGGAACATGTAGAAGCTTAGCGAAGTGGGCCCATACCTCCACATTGATAATCCCATTGCAGAACAGGTGGTCTAGACTCTCAACAGACAGGGAGAGGGTGCCAGGCGGAGGGTTGGGCTAGCGAACAGGTGGAGCAAGAGGAGCAGGTGCGATCATATCAGTAGGGCGGGCCGAGTGCCGCTGATCCAAAATGGAATTGTGGTCGGGCGGGGCATTAGTAGGGTGATGAGAGTGCAGATCAAATGTAGCTAGGTGCGGGCCCACAGAGATGAGAGGGTTATCATTGCAGCAGCAGTGACACTTGGAGACGATTGAAACACCAAACTTCTAAACAGCTGCATTATACATAACCTTCCACAGGAAAATTGTAATCTTCGGAGGAACGAATTTGTTCCAAGACCAAGGAGTCCAACGAAGAGGGGGTCGTCATTTGTGAATGGTATTCTAAGTGAATTTGAGAGTGAAGTTTCCCGAAGAAGAGAGCCTCCATATCAAAACATCCTCTCTATTGGATGGGATGATGCCGCTAGCCATTATCATATTAATAGTTGTAGGAGAAAGCTTATCTTGTATGGGGGAGAGATCCCATGTGCCAGATTAGGTGAAAAAATCCCTGAACTTTGCCTCCCTGTTAGTGACTGAAAGAGGAGAGGTGGCTGCACCGAGAAGAAGGCCCCCACCGGTCCAATTCTGGGTCCAGAACTGAGCCTCACCTTTCCCGATCATCCGCTTAGAGTTGTGGATTGTGAAGAGGAGCAGAGCTCTGACGTCTTTCCAAATGGAGAAGCCATTTATCCTGGGACTGCTAGGAGAGGGCAAGAATTTTTTTCATGTATTTTGCATGGAAGAGGCCAGCCCACAGGGACTTGCCATCTAAAAGAATCCACCCCATCTTACAGCGGAAACTGATCATGACGTCGGCTAGCCTCGAGAAGCACAACCTGTCCTAACGAACCCAATGTCTCTTACTAACCGAATTCAAACTGCCCCAAAAGAACCGGGCTAGAGCTTTTTCAATCTGATCGAAAGCCCTCTTAGGGATATTGATGGCTAACAGCAAATGGATAGGGAAACTCGCAAGAACATGACGAATGAGCACCAACTAGTTGATTCCCCTGGAAAAGGAACCCGTCTTGCATATGTAAGTCATCGAGGTGACCTTCTTGGCATCTAACCCATGTGTCCTTGAAGTCATCGTCGGCGGCCTATATTCCTTAAGGCGCTCTAACCCGACAACCTCGTTGCTCAAAGTGACTAACAAAGTTGCATTGCGACTCAGCACATCGACTACTTTGTTCTATTGCCCAGACTTATGTTTTAACACGAACATGAATTCCCGCAAAAGCGAGATCCATCTAGCATGCACACAGTTAATGTTAACTTGGCTATTAATGAATTTGACAGCTTGATGGTCCATGTAAAGTATGAATTCCTTTTGAATCAAATAATGTCACTAGTGTCGCAGTGCCTGGACTACTACGTACAACTCGATCTCATATGAAGACCACTTCTTGCATGCATCACAAAGTTTCTCATTATAAAATGCTACTGACCTACCTTCTTGAGACAAGACTCCCTCAATCCCAATATATGAGGTATCACATTGGACTTCAAATAGTTTGTCGAAGTTGGGAAGTACAAGAACCAGGGTCGTGGATAACCTACGCTTAATTTCAGTAAAGCTCCTGTCGGCTTTGTCAGTCCACTGAAACTGTCTTTTCTTCATGCAATCTTTAATTGGTGACATAATGGTACTGAAATTTTTAATGAACCGATGATAGAATGTTGTCAGTCCATGAAAACTTTGCACTTCATGAATATTTGTGGGAACCAGCCATTCTCTGATTAACTTCACCTTCTGCTTATCCACCCAAATGCCCGTGGATGTTACGACAAAATCCAAAAACAACAGGCTATTAGTCATGAAGCTACACTTTTTTATATTGAGATACAATTTATTTTCAGTGAGCACTTGAAGGACCTTCTTAAGGTGTTGCATATAGGTGGTTTCATTTTGACAGTATATCAAAATATCATCGAAATAAACCATAATGAACCACCCAATGAAAGGTTTTAGAACTTGGTTCATTAATCTCATAAATGTGCTAAGCGCATTCGAAAGGCCAAGGGGCATGACTATCCATTCGCACAATCCTTCCTTGGTCTTAAAGGCCGTTTTCCACTCATCACCCGGCCGTATTCGAATCTGATGGTAGCTAATCCTTAGGTCCAATTTAGAAAATATTTTTTTGCCCTCCAATATGTCCAGCATATCATCCAACCATGGTATAGGAAACCTGTATTTTATGATGATTTTATTGATGGCCCGGCTATCGACACACATGTGCCAACTCCCATCTTTCTTTGGAGTTAATAAAGCCGGTACGACACATGGGCTCATGCTTTCTCGAATAAGACCCTTATGGATCAGTTCCTCCACTTGCCCCCACAGAATCTCGTACTTATTCAAACTCATCCGATAGTAAGGATGATTGGGTAAACTGGACCCAGGGACAAAGCCGATATGATGCTGGATATCCCATATGGAAGGTAAACCATCGGGAAGGTCATCGGGCTAAATTTTCTAAATTCATGTAATAAGGGCCTTAGCTTTCAAGGATGATGGTAGGCTCGAGTGCTTCCCCTTTTACAATTAATGCATAAGCCTGTCTTGTTTCTTTGAATTCTTCCACGAAGTCCCATATGGTTAAGAGAAAACGGCCCTCCACTTTAGAAGTTTCAGGAGGTCCCTCTGGATCTATAGGGGCCAATATGGTCTTCCAGCCATCCTTGATGAAGATATATATATTAACTCGCACTTTATGAGTAGCAACATAGTCAGATTGCCAAGGTCGACCGGGTAGTATGTGACACGCATCCATGTCAACCACATCACATACTACTTTATCCTTATAATATTTGTCAATTGAAAAGGATACGGTGCACCATTCAGTTACCTTTATTTCGCTGACCTTCTTGATCTAACCGATTGTATATGGAGATGGATGATACAATTTTTACACCAGGACCTTGGAGACGATGTTTTTGCTCCTCCCACTGCCAATGATCACGTCACAAACCTTTCGATTCTCCGCATACCTAGTTTGGAAGATGTTAATGTCGTTGTGGATGCACTTCTTTTCTTGGCATATATAATAGTCGCCTCATAATGAGTGACTCTACGCAATCTTGCTAAACCCAACCTGACTCATCTGCCTTGTCCTCGGTGGTGTAATCCTGTTCTTCAACATCTAGATCTTCATATGCATTATTAACATTACCATCATTGATGGCGAGGTTCGCCACTTTTCGTTGGGGACAAGTATTTGATAGGTGGCCTGGTTGGCCACGAAATAGCAGTTGTCGGGCCTTGGCTGAGCATAGGGATTCAAGATTCTACTTGGACCAGCAGTAGTTGTCGTGTCTAGCTCACCGTGTAAGTGTTTCTAGCTCCTATAATTGTCAAATTTTGTAGTACCAAAACCTCTCTTGGAATCTCTGCCTTTTGTAGCTCATCTACATAATGAAGACTGTGCATCACTGAAGAACAAAGATCTTTAATGCAAGTTTACATGGTCATATTCGAGTTTGACATCAATTGTGCATTCAAGCTTTTAAGCTTCAAGAGTTCAAGATTTTCAAAGCTTTGTACAAGTCAAGACAATGTTCCTAGATTTTGATACTCAAGTTCAAGCTACAACGTTAGTCAATTTCAAGCTTCAAGAGACTCAAGTTCAAACTTCATCCTTTGACAAGATCTCAAGCTTCGCGAACTTCAAAGAATGACTATCAACCAAAGGAAAAGAAGTTTCAATGTTCATACATCATGTTTAAGGTATGAATGATCCTAGATTGACCATAGGGTAGGTCATTTTGAATACATAATTCAATTGGCTCATTTTATAAGTGAATAGACTGTTTCTTGACTAGTCTAAGAAATTCCTTGACCTGTCGTAAGTTTGTTACAAAATTTTAAAATTTTTTGTTAAGTCTCGACTAGTCCTAGAGACTGCTTAACCAGTCATGTGAACAATGCTCAACTCGTTCTTGACCAATCTTACAGCCTCAACTCAAAGTCCAACAACTATAACTAGTTCTACACGACTAGTCGTGGACAGGTCATGATCAGTCGTGGACAGGTTACGATCAGACATGGGGGTCCTTCGACCAGTCGTGTAGGGATTACGATTAGTCATGGAACGACTTTATTTTATTGCGCTTAAAATTTCAAAAATCTGTTGGTCCTACGACCAGTCATGGTGTCCTCAGGACTAGTCGTGAACGCGATTTCTTCACCTATAAATAAAGTATGAATTTTAGAGTTTTTATTTAATTTAAGATAAATTAATACGCCACTCTGAGAGATAAGTTAGTGATCTTTTTAAGCTACATTGTGCTCATTTAATATTCTCTTAATTTAGCTTTATCATATTTGATTTTGTATTCTTTATTCTAATCACATTTGAAGAAGGGATTGAGTCTTGCCCTTTTCTTGGAATCAAAATCAAATAGAGCTAGCCCAACTTGATTTAATTTAAAATCAATTTAGAACCTAAAACCATTTCATAAGTGAGTTTGAACATTGAACTTCTACATTGAAATTCTACTCTGATTTGGTTCTTCCACGCTTCGTCAAAAAGAGAATATCCAGGTATTTTACATTATTGTAAATTTTTGTATTTTAGTTTCATTGAGATTGAGCTAAAAAAATCTCTTTGTTTTGGTTTGTATAAGGTGATCTAGAAAACTTAGAGTGTGGGTTTTTTGAATCGTGTAAGTCCACTTGAAAGATATAATTGTGAGGGTTTTAGGTGAACCTGGAAAAACCTATTTTCATAGTGAACACTAATATCCACTGTGTCAGGATATTAGGAGTGAAGTAGTTGTGTGGCTGTTTTTCTAAATAGTTGGTGTACACACAAGCGAACTACTATAATTTTTGGTCTTATGGATTGAATGTTTACTTCTTTTTGTGGATGATTGTAATTTCCCTGTTTACATTATGGAGAATGTTGTAATTTCTTTTATCTAAGTGTGGAGAATGTTGTAATGGTGTAGATTTCATTCCTTGCTATTTATTTCTTTATTCCTCTATTTCAGTTTGAGTTTTTGATACACAAACCGTTCTAGTAAGGTTGTCCTGCCATAAACCGTTAGTTTTTATGGTGTAAGGTTGTCCTTAGAACAACATTTGTATCAACCTCTTAATCCTCGTACATTTGAGGTTGTCTTTAATTTCAGCATTGTGGGATTGTCTATTGCTATTTGTATTTAATTTAATTGAATTCTGCTGTTATTTTTTAATTTGGCATAGTCCTATTCACCCTCCCCTCCCCCCCTCTCGGACATATAGCTCGGCCTTTTCAAATGGTATCAGAGCCTAATAGCTCGCTTTTAATTATTCTTATTGGATTTATTTCTTGAGCTAATTGATCTGAGCTATTTGAGATGTCAAATTTTGATAGCCTTTCAGTCACTAGGCCTCCACCATTTGATGGCTCCAATTATACCTATTGGAAAGCCAGAATGACGATTTTCCTAAAATCCATGGATGAGATCGTGGCAAGCCACAGTGACTGAATGGACCCCTCCTACCACTGAAGTAACTGGTATCGATGGATCCAAGTCTATGAAAGTCACACCTTATTTTACTTGGACAACACTTCAGAAAAATGAGAGTAGTGTCAATGCAAAGGCTTTAAATGCCATAACTTACGCACTATTACCGGATGAATTCAAAAGAATTATATCCTGTCATACTACAAAGTAAGCATGGGACATTTTAGAAATAAAACAGAGGGAACAATAATTGTCAAGAAATCTAAAGTCCAAATCCTCATAACCAAATTTGAGGAAATACATATGGAAGAAAATGAAACCTTCATGGACTTCTATATAAGATTGAATAACATTGTAAACTATTTGTGGGGTCTTGGTGATAAAATCCTAGAAAGTAGAGTCTATACAAAGATACTATGCTCACTACCTGAACGGTTCAATTCAAAGGTGATTGCGATCAAGGAACTTCGTGATACGGACAATATGAGGGTAAAAGAATTAGTTGGGTCCTTACAGACCTATGAGTTAAACTTTAAAGCTCCTAAAGATAAATCCATTGCCCTTAAATCTACTAAATGTATTTCTCAAGAAAATAATAATTCTGATTTAGAAAATTCTGAAGATGATATGGCCCTTTTAGCTAAAAAATTTTATTAGATTTTCAAAAGTAAAAAGAGGTTAATTTTTAAAAATCTAATGACAAGAAAAGATCTAAATCTAAAACTTGAAAATCTTTAAAAGATAGTCAATATTACAACTGTTATGAATATGGGCATTTAGCGAACAAGTGTCCTAAAAAGGACAAACCTAAAAAGAAAGGTATGTTGGCTACTTAGAATGAATCTTCTGGCAGTGAAGCCTCTTTTGAATCAGAAGATTCTGAAACCGAGTCGGGTAATGAAGTTAAAGCCCTTATGACTCTAGCCAAGTTCACTTTTTCAGATCATGATGATACGACTAGTGAAGAAAATCTGAATACTGATCATGAAAATGAAGAAGATCTTCAAGATGTGTATAATGCCCTTTAAAAAGAGAGTTGTAAAATTGCAGTAAAACTAAAACTTCAGAAAGAAAAGTTTTCGAAACTTAAAGAAAATTTTGATACTCTTGTTTTAGAAAAATCCCACATTTCAGATTCTTTTGAAAAAACTAAATGCGATTTAGATTTCAAAACCTCCCTTATTGAAAATCTGGAATCTGAAAATGAAAAACTAAAACTTGAAGTCTCTTCTCTTTTGAGTTTAAAGGATACGTGGAGGTATGCCCAAGGTGATCCTAAGTTAGAAAAACTATTATCCAGATCCAGAAAATGTGGCGACCGATCTGGTTTGAGCTATGATAAAAATATTTCTCCCAAACATAAGAATACTCCTCTTAAGTTTGTGAAAGGAGAGTCCTCAAACTCAAAAGGGAAAAGTTCAAATCAAAATTATTAAAATTTTCAATCCTTAAAACCTAAAAGAAACTATGTCAACTATAAAAATCAGAATTGTATCCTTTTAGCTGAAAAAATTGTTGATTTAGTTAAGGGGCTCTTAAAATCTAACTCAAAGGGTCGGTTTTATATCAACTACAAACACAAGAAGACCAACCATACTACTAAACCCAAAACTGTGATGAAATGGGTTCCTAAGGTTACTTGCTTGGTTGCCCACATGGCTTTTAAAGCTTCAAGCCATTCAAAGTGGTACCTTGACAATGGATGCTCCAAGCACATGACTGGTGACAAAGTTTTGTTCACCAATCTTAAAGACATGACTGATGGTTCAGTCATACTTGGTGATGGTAGCAACTGCATGATTATTGGCTAAGGTAAGGTTCAACTTTCTAACCTCCCTTTATTTGAGAACGTTTTATATGTAGAAGGTTTAAAACACAACTTATTAAGCATTTCTCAAATATGCGATAAATATCATAGCGTAAAATTTTCTAACCTAGGGTGTGAATGTTAAATAAAAATGGTTCTGTAATATTAACTGATCGCAGAACTTCTGAAAACTGCTATATTGTAAGTGACTCTAGCTCATCTAATTTATCGTGTTACATGGTCCATACCGATGAGACCGAGTTATGGCATAAACGCCTTGGACATGTACACTACCGTAACTTATATAGATTGAGCAAAAGAGAGTTAGTACGAGACTTACCCAAAATATAGAAAATAGATAAAATATGTGGCGAATGCCAAATTGGCAAGCAAACTAGGAGCTCTCATAAAAGGGTGGACTCCAATGCCACATCTAAACCGCTCGAATTCCTCCATATGGATCTTATTGGACCCACTAGAACGGAGAGTCGAGGTGGCAAAAAGTATATTCTGATAATTGTTGATGACTTTACCAGATATACTTGGGTAGTCTTCTTAAGAGACAAATGGAAAACTCTCAATGAAGTTAAAAGGGTACTTAGACGTATCCAAACTGAAAACAAGACTCAAGTCTGTAAGATCTGTAGCGATCATGGATCAGAATTTGAGAATTGCAGTTTTGAAAAGTTTTGCAGTGATCAGGGAATGTTACATGAATTTTCTGCTCCCAAAACACCACAACAAAATGGTATAATAGAAAGAAAAAATAGAGTGCTTCAAGAAATGGCAAATGTAATGTTAAATAGTATGAAGCTTCCTAAAAATCTTTGGGCCGAAGCCGTAAATACTATATGTTATATAATTAACTGTGTTTATACTAGAAAATCAAACGGTTAAATGGCTTATGAAATGTGGTTTGATAAGAGGGCTACTGTCAAATACTTTTAAGTTTTTGGCAGCAAGTGCTACATTGTACGTGATTGAGAAAATCTGAGTAAGTTTGACACCAAAAGTGATGAAGGGGTATTTTTATGGTATGCTCTGAATAGTCGAGCATATCAGGTTCTTAATAATAGAACTGGTGTGATTCAAGAATCCATTAATGTGGTTATTGATGATCACTTGAATACACCTATCTCAAGTTGAGATAATGATGAAGTACTTCTAATTGATAAACCAGATTCTTCATCAAGTCAAAACAACTCTGAACTGAGAACTGTTAAAGACCATCCAACTAATCAATTCTTGGAAACCCTCTCACTGAAGTACGTAATTGTAGATAACTAGAAGATGTGTGTAACCACGTGTGCTTTAATCTCAGATAGATCCGGCTAACGTAAAAGAAGCTCTTACTGACGAAAACTAGATAGTTACGATGCAAGGAGAGCTTAATCAATTTGTTAGAAATGATGTTTGGTACTTAGTTTCTAGATTAAAAGATAAACATATTATCAGAACTAAGTAAATTTTCAAAAAAAAGTCTAATGAACTTTGTAATATAATTCAAAACAAGGCTAGACTGGTTGTACAAGGGTACACTCAAATTGAAGGCATCGATTATTATGAAACCTTTGCCCCGGTAGCTCTTCTTGAATCAATTAGGCTATTTATATCCATTGCTTGCTTTAGAAAGTTCAAAATATATCAAATGGATGTAAATAGTGCTTTTTTAAATGGTGATTTGCATGGAGAATTGTACGTTGAACAACCAATAGGTTTTGAAGACCCTAAGAATGGTAACATGTATACCGCCTAAAAAAAGCTCTCTATGGTTTAAAACAAGCTCTATGAGCATGGTACGAAAAGTTGATTAAGTTTCTACTAAGTCACAACTTTATAATGAGAAGTGTTGATAAGACATTATTTGTAAAGAAACATAATGATCACATTTTAATAGTGCAAATTTATGTTGATGATATTATTTATGGATCTACTTGTGCTAACATGGCTGTTGAGTTTGTAGATCCTATGAAATCTAAGTTCGAAACGAGCATGGTTGGGGAATTGAATTATTTACTAGGGTTGCAAGTCAAACAGCAACCTGGTGGTTTCTTTATTTCTTAAACCAAATATGCTTTGAACTTAGTTAAAAAGTTTAGATTTGAGAATAGGAAAAATTTTGATACTCCTATAAGTACGACTCTAAAACTCTCAAAGGACTCAACAGGTAAGAAAGTGGATCCTAAATTGTATCGCAGTATGACATGTAGTTTATTGTATTTAACTATGAGTCAACCTGATATTGCATTTAACGTAGGGATTTGCGCTAGATATCAATCTGACCCTAAAGAGTCACATTTAACTGTTGTTAAGCGGATTATGCGATATGTCGCAAGTTCAGCTAATCTGGGTCTTTCGTATCCCCATGATAATAGTGTTCAATTAGTTGGTTACACTGATGATGATTGAGTTGGTATCGTTGATGATAGGAAATCAACCAGTAGTGGTTGTTTTTACGTTGGGAACTGTTTAGCTTCTTGGCAGAGTAAGAAACAAAGTTCCGTATCGCTCTCTACCGTTGAGGCTTAATACATTGCAGCAGGTAATGCATGCACTCAGCTTGTATGGATGAAAACAATGTTAAGCGATTACAGAATTGCACAGGACTCTATGGTTTTATATTGTGATAATTCCAGTGCAATTAACATATCTAAAAATCCAATCCAATATTCACGAACCAAGCACATTGACATTAGATATTACCACATTTGTGAGTTAGTGGAAGAAAAGACAATTACTTTGGAATACATTCCTACTGAGACTCAACTTGCTGACATTTTCATGAAACTGCTCGACAAAAGTAGGTTTTCTAAATTGAAATTTGATCTTAGTATGTGCAATTTGAATTGATTATTCATGCATTTCTATATTATAATGTGTGTATATATATATATATATATATGTTAGTTTGAATAATTAAATTTCAAAATTTCATGAAAAATGCACATTTTTAGCTGTGCACGACCAGTTGAGTACATACTCGACCAGTCGTGGCACGACTACTCAAGCATGTACTCGACCAGTCGTGGAGTGTGGGCTGATGCTTTATTTAGAAAAAAAACCTTTTTCTTCATTTGGGTTTCTTCTCCAACGGGTCCTAGCACGACCGGTCGAACCCATCTCCATTGTTCTTTAAGTTTAGTGCTTTATTTCTATTTTCCTTATAGATTCAAGTTCGTATCACTTCTTTTGCATCTTTGGAGTGATTTATTTCTTGTTTCCTTGAGGTTTTTGGAGTTTTCTTCTCCAAAATCTAATTTAGAGAAAACTCACTCTACTTCTCTTGCAACCTTTTGATTCCTTATTTTTCTAGTTGCAAATGGAAGGTAGAGGCAAAAAGAAAAGTTCTCGTGGTTCTTCAACATCTTGATTGACACCTATCACAAGCTGCCACCTTCGGTCACCCGAAAATGATCCTCACTATGTGCGGGATTTAAGGTTGCGCAATGTGATGGTTGAACAACCTGTTCATGTTGAATATCTTACTCCATTTAAAATCCTTCCTCTTATCCAATCTGTATGATGGGATAACATTTTACATTGGGGTGGGCTGGCATACCTATCTATTACGCAAGCTATGTTTGCATGTATTTCTGATTTTTTAACTGAAAATTTAACTTTTATTATAGCAACTAGAGAAGATCCATTTGAAGTAGATTGACATCTGATTTCTAGCCTAATGGATATACCTGTAAATGATGAAGGTATTCCAATTAACACTCTAGTAGTTAAATCATCTAAATTAGAGAAACGTATGCTTACTAGAGCATTGTGCAATATAGATGCGCAATGGAGTCAAAATGGGAATGCGCTTGCTTCAAAGTATTTGTTACCCAGATACAGTGTCCTTCACTGGATATTTATTTCAAATCTTTACCCACGTTCTGGTAACAAAACCGAACTCACCTCTTTCATGGTTCGGATTCTGCATTCATCATTTCTGGTACCAATTTATGTCTTCCTTCTTTAATCTTTCATTCCATCATATAATTTTGTCTCCATCCTGGACATACACTACAAGAAAAACGGGCAAAGGCTACGGCCAAAAACCGTAGCTAAAGACATTTTGCTACGGATATAGTCTGTAGCATGACCGTCGCCATTGGTAGCGTAGCTAAAGGTCAAAAACCTATGGCTACGGATTATATCAGTAGCAATTCATCCCAGTAGCTACGGATATAATCCATAGCTATAATTTCTGTAGTGAAACGCACATAAAGCTACGAATAATATCTGTAGCTAAAAGTAGAATGCAATCCGTAGCAATATGTCGAGGTTGACCCAATCGCTACGGATTTTAGAACAAGAGCTACGGTGATTATCTGTAGCTAATATTAAAATTATAAAAAAATTGATAACAATGGTGTCCATTACCATTGCAAGAACCTGCTGTAGTTGATCAGCTCATCTAAGCTAATACAATTAATGCTGCTAGGAATAGTACATAAAATGCAATCAGTAAAGAACAATCAAATCATACAATGCATCCTCCATTCATATTATAAATAACAATCAAATCATATAATGCATCCTACATTCATATTACAAATAGCAATCAAATCATTACAGCGTCTGCATAGAGCAAATTGCAACCCTCAACCTCCTTGTTTTCTCCTTGTTTACATACAAGGCATTTATGAACAGGGCAAGTAAATGGTTCTCCAGCAACTATCTCCTTTTTATGCTCTTCCGCTTCAGCATCATTTCCTGGATGAAGTAATTTTGTAACACATTCTGGATGATAGAAGTGGCCACACGTTGCAGAAACACGGGAAAACCTGAAAGCCAAAATGCCACAATGAATGAGCATCTTAGTCAGGAAGTTTTAAGCATTAAGGACATAAGAAGTTTGAGCTACCGACCTAAAAATGTCTAAACTACACCCATTATAAAGCTAGAATGAAAGAAAATTGAATGTACACAACTACACATACCATCACTAAAGAGAATGTACCTAATGCCAGCCTTACCAAAAGAAGCAGCTGCTAAGGCATGCATTGGAGCAGGATTCCAGATCATATTCACAATATGTTATTGTGACTTCGACACATGAGACAGATAGTGGCAGGCTCGGTTATGCATGCACCACTGATAAAAAATCATGCCAGCCCATTCATTGGTTGGGCCAAATGTGCACATACTGTGAATTGTCCATCAATGCTTAATTGTCCATTTTTTTTCAAATACATTGTGACCCATCTGCTGAGCAAACTGACCTCCTCTAGGCCGTGGCATGTACAAGGTAGGTGCACCAGATGAATGGCCCTGTTCTCACACAAACAGTGTTCCATTGGCATATCTTGAGTACCAAAAATATTTTGAGACAGCATTACTTGTTAGAGTTTTAATTGTAATACGACTGTGTTCTTATGACTGGTTTCTTGACTCTTATCAATTCTGTTTGATTTATCTTCATGAATAATCTTGAGAACTAGCTAGAGTGGTTAATGTATCTCTTTTTTTATATTCCTTGTTATACAAACAACTTGCAAGAAAGCCTTAAAAAGAATGGGATTGCTAGAATTGATCCTTATATCATCAGCAGTCACTTGACCATGATTCAATTTTTACATCATAGGCTGATTTCAGTTCAGTTAACGGCATCTACTATAAATGATGAGACAAAATGTTGTTATCCCTTTGTTTTACCAGTGAAATTAATAATCTAATCCTTCACAAAAAATTGTAATCATTCAAACAAGAAAAGATCAAATTAATATTTTTTAAGACTTGAAAATTCTGCTAGAATATAACAAACCTCAGCGTTGCTGGATTTATCAGAAGAGCCCAACTTGCCAATAAAAAAAAAAAAAAAAACACTGATGCCGTTTGTATTGGCAATTTGCGCACAATAAGTTTTGAATTGCCTGTGCCAAACAAACAATGGGAAGGTGAATGCCCCAAATTTTTGGAAGCAAGATGAACAAAAACATGACATATAGTAAAAAAACGAAAGATGGTTTCATAAGCATGCATACTTTCACTTGAGCCTTAGACATGCCAAGAGATTTACAGGCTGAGTCAGCACCAGCATCTTTAGTTGCATGGAAGGACCTCAAACACCTCCCATCACAACTGTATAAAAAAAATTGAGTGAAATGCATGTGTCATTCAGTCATGGAGAGACGAAAAAAAAAAAAAGGAAAGAAAGAAAGGAGCATCAAGCGATGTTTAATGCTGACTTGACTGAATATCAAGCCTTGAGCACGAATATGGCCTGATACCAATAGACAAAAAAAAAAAAGATATCATGTCGCATCAACAAATTAGTTATAGATAAATAATGAGGGTAAACTGTCAACATTCTTCAAAACAAAATTCTCGATTCATCAAGGCATAAAGGGTGTGCACTAATTATGATTTAAAAGAACATTTTAGTATTTTTCGATTAACATTTGATTCACTAATCACCATAGACAGTAAAATACCTGCTGAATAAATAATGTACATAATGAAGTTCTGGTGTCAGAAAGATGATATGGACATCAAATAGATAATTTATAATTACAGATTAATTGCCAAAATATCTTTGGGAAGATATCCATGATAAACAATAGAAACTACTGTGAACAGAAAAATGGTATTAAAAAACATCTTTACAGATACAACAATATCCTTCTATTGCATGGGGAAATTTTCATTGGCTACATGCATGGACAATTCTTGAGATAAGGATGTCCATATCTACCTGGACGTTAACATCCATGAGGTGTCTGGGTGTGTGAACAGGGGTGTCCAGGGATGTTGTTGATTTGCATTTGGATGACACCTCATGGATATCCTTTTTGCTGAAGAATGTGCTATTGTGCCAGAGGAACATATATTCAAAGAGGCAATCCTATGGCACTTGTGCCAACATGGCAGACACATGAGATTCACACCCTGTTGTGAGCAGGTCCTGAAATGTCAACATATGCTCTCTCCTGGAATCAAGGCCATGTAACATTGGGTTGAATCTGATGAAGTACAGTTTGCAGTAGTGAAGTGGAGAGCACTCACTTAAGACGGATGTCCTAGATACCAAAAAATCAGATGAACAATACCAAACTGTTCCAGAAAAAAATTAGATGAACAACACACTTACCGAAACTGCTCTAATCAGATGAACCATTGATAGCTAATTGTTTGGAGCCCCGCCATTCAATTCACTATCAGCCGCACAGCAACCTATGCAACAACCTCAACAATTTGATATGTCACCCTGATTTTAGTTCTAAATGAGTGAAGCCTCAAATCCCAAGTCACTTCTAAATGTAACCCTGATTTTGGTTTTGGTTCTCTTTTTCTTAGAAGTACTTCCGTTGATATGATATGGTCCTATAAATATATCAAGCTGGGATGTGGTTTGAATAAATCCTGTTGTACTAGGTTCACCGATTGCTTTGAAGTTGGACTTGAAAGAAAGGTAATAGCAATTTGAGGGCTCCTGCCTCATTATGAATGCTAGTAAATGCTCACATGCAGAAATTATTCTGGTTAAGCATGGAACTAGGAAGATGCAAAGCATTAAACAAACTGAATGGCATGAATATCAGGCAATACTGCAAGCACATACTATACTCTCTCTTTTTTTTAGACTACCAAACAAACATGCATAAAACCTGAAAGTGATTGTGCAGAAAAAGAAAAAGAGAACTGGAAAAAAAAAAAAAATCACACCTTGTAGAAATGCCAGTTCTCTATAGGAGAAATTAGGGCTTCAACCCTTTCAACAGGAAGCACCAACAAGCATGCATCTATTTTATCCATATGTTCATCTATATGCACACTATACACATGACAATCTAGCATGGATAGGTAAAGAAGATCACTTGTAGAATTGTTTTTTTTTTTTTTGTTTTTTTTGTTCTACAAGTTGTTGCTAGTTTAGTGTGTAGCCATACATGCCACTGTAACCTACCACAATTTAACCAGTCTCTAGCACGTGGGGGATTTGTACAAGTGCTATCCATCAAAGAACTCCTTCATAATGCAATTGAGTCTTCAATTTGAAATTCAAATTTAGATGAAGGGAAATGAAATAGTGTCAGGTTGGTGACATGGCATGTGCTTGGCACATGACATGGTGTGTGGGTTGAAAGCTGAAGTGTATAAAAGAAGAAATGCAGGTTTGTATTAGGAATTCCAGTCGCATCATATTTTGAAGAGCTGGAAGGAAGAACTAAAAAAATAATTCAGCCCTCTCCAAGAGCCAAGCCAAATCATATGAAGGTCTAAGAAGAAGAAAATAAACCTGATGTATTTTCCTGATCTTCTTCTTCTTCTTCTTCTTTTCTATTCTCTTCAATGTGTAAGATTTTTAACATCTTGTGAAGCTTTCATCTTCATGATGTTGATGATTGTTAGTTTTATTGTTTGAGATTGTGAAAAGATTTTATTGATTTGATAAAATATAGAAGAGACTGATAACTGAAATGAAACAAATGACATTAAACTTGAAAGATATGCTTCCATGATAAGATCTCCTTCTTCATCACCATTTTCATCATCTACAACAATTACAAACTAGTAAAAGACAGGTTAACTATAGTTTGAGAGCTACTGGTCTCAAAATTCAATGAACCAGAAGAAATAACTTAGGCTAGCTTTGGATGTAGTACCCATCTAAATTTCTTACATTAGTGGTCAAACAGAGCAAGCAAGCTGTTGTAGTACCCATCTACAATCAACAGCCCAACCTGTTCAAAATTAAAAAATTCTAAAAATAAAATAAAAAATCAATACCCATCTTTCCGAATTCTTTAAAAGGCAAACAAGTATAAGAACATATTTTGTTTCTGAACTGTAATTCTATCAATGTCTCATTAGTTAACCATATATTTTGTTTTCTTGCATGGCTGCTGTTTTCTTTCTTCTCCAATAGAAGGGAATTGAAAAGCATGATTTTGATGTAGCGAGTACAATAAAGTTGCAACAAATTCAAAACCTGATCAGTGCCTCTCCAGCTAAAAGAACCAGATCTAGGTTGTTAAGATAAATAATGAGCTTGGAAAGTGCTCTTATCAGTGTTGTTCACTGTCCTGAAATGTAACATTTAATTATGCAACTGAGTACACAAATGCACACCAGTGAAGAAATACAAGGCTCCTGGAAGGTACTCCAACTACCAAAAGAGCAAAAGCGAAGGAAAACAAATTAACCCCAAAGATATCCTACATAACAGTTACCTACATCCACCTAGCTATATCTACAAAAACAACATCCAATTTATTGCGAGTACCCTTCTGGATAGCTTCATTTGCTACAATTGCCGGATCTTTTTCGTACCCTTTCGCAAATATAGGAAACTGAAAGGTAATTTTAGCAATAGTTGATCAGCTCAGAGAAATATTATCTTACAAAAATGAGACCAACTCTCTCTCCTATTTTACAGAAATAAGATGAAGAGTTAAAAAAAACTATTGCATGCCTGTGAACAACACACCAACAACTGCAAGCAGACTGTAAAATCCATTTTGAATTCTATATAATTGAATAAAAAGGACTTTGGGGCCCGCTTAATCCTGTAAAGCATATTGCAGTTATTCAGAAACTGCTTAATGTTCCTTTCAGCTGAACATGCTTAATGTTCTTGTCTTCTTACCACACAACACATACATGCCCACCATTTCCTCAATAGTTGTCATCCTTTATGTTGTTGCACCCTATATAATGAGAGGATACAAATCATTTTCATACCTTGGAATTTTGTATTTCTCTAGTTGAAGCAGTGCTATTAATATCCACTAACAAACATTTTGAGATAAGCAGTGTGATCCAATAGCCATTGCAACTGAGAGAACAGTTGGCAACAAATGTCATATTGGTTTTAAAGTCTAAGGCTGCATTTGGAGCACAAGCAGATTTGAGTTGCAAACATTTAGTGGAAATGGCCACCCATGCAAAAGTTGGGCCACTCCATGAACATCACCTTTGTCGAGAATCAGCTTGATCCACTCATCAGATGGGCCACCCCTGTATATTGATCCAGGCCCTGGGCTATCCATTTATATCGATTGTGTGGTCCATCTAATGAGTGAATCTAGCTAATTGTGGAGCCCACCATTTGCATGGCTCAAAGGTCACACCAAATAATGATTACGAAAAATCAAATAAAAAACCACATATCAACAGTTTCAAACCTAAGAAACTCATGACACAATCCAAGGCATGAAAATATCGTACTTACAGACAATATCCGTTCTCTATCATGCTCTCCCACTTCCTCTAGAAGCCTCACTTTCAATTGTTGAGGCATGTCCTGCAGCATCAAGTTTCAATGTAGGTCATCCAACCATACAACCATGTGGGCCAACTCATGGGTAGAGAAAAAAATTATGGGACTCAAATGCGATCCAAACAAAACATTCCTTGTTGAGACATTTCATCAAACAGTTAGCATGCATCGCATACAGGAGATTATATACAATAGATTTTTTAGTTTTTACAAGTAAGGCCATTGTTCAATGACCTAAATTCTGATATTATATATGATCCATGCACCAAAAAACTGAAAAAAGGGGCCCAACTTGTATAAAATGAAAAGAAAAAAATTAATAATAACTGGTAATTTACTAAAAAATTGGAGATTGGTAAGGAACATAATCAAAAGACTTAATCAAAACCCTCAATTCAAAAGGCCCAAATTAGATGCATCAAGTGAAAAGCACCTAATCAATTGTCCATATCAAAAAATCCCGAATCAAATGTACCTTGATGATTTGGGCTATGATTGGAAGCACGGTGTACCATGATGTAGCCGAAATTTTTAGGGTTGAGTTCTTCCATGATAAAAAAGGGGTATTCTTCTGCTTGTTCTTTCGACTTCAATAGCTTGTTCGTAAAAGCACTCGCCATGGCTGCATATGGAAGAAGAGAAGAAAAATCCTCACCTCTTGTACTTCCTCTCCTGTTATTTTCCCTCTGCATTGCTATACACCCTACGAAAACACCACCAAACCTCAATAAACAAAGAGAGAGAGAGAGAGAGAGAGAGAGAGAGAGAGAGGGTCGGTGGGTTTTTGTAGGGAGGAGAGAAGGGTTTTGGGAGATGAGGGTTTGAGAGCGTTGAGTGTTGGAAGAAGGGTTTGGGAGAGTAGGGATTCGGTAGAAGCGTGAGTGAGTGAGAGAGAGAGAGAGAGAGAGAGAGAGAGAGAGAGAGAGACAGATGGGGGGGAGACTTGGGCGCGGCTCTATTTTGAGCGCGCGCCCAATTTTGGGCGGAGGGACCGTGAATGGTCCTCTCAAAGGGGTTCCGTAGGGCCCACCATGGTGTATTTGCTTTATCCATTCCGTCCATTAATTTTAATAAATTATTTTTGGTAATAATCCTAAACATAAAGTAGATTAAAGGCCCAAGGAGACCACACCATAGGAAGCACATATGATTTAATCTTCATGTTTTCTACCGTGTGGTCCACTTTAGCCTTCGATCTATATGAGTTTTGGTTTCATGCCCTATAATAATATTTCAAAATATATAGACGGCTTAGATAGAACACATATAATTTTTTAGACCCTATAAGGCCCTTATACAACCATTAATTATTAATAGTGTGGCACTTTTTTAGCTACGGATTAAAACCGTAGTAATTTTAGCTACAGTTTATATCCGTAGCAAAAAAGTAACGTAGTCTGTATCCTTTGCCTCTTTTTTTGGTAGTGATAGTGATATCCATTTTGCATATCTTATGACTATGTTGGCCACTCATATGTTAGTAGTTATGCCTGTTGGAGAGGCTCCTATTCAACACCTAATCTTTAACAAATGAAATATAAATAAAATGAATTTGAGGCTAGCTCATGGTCAAGTCAATGTAGGTGTTGGTAGAGCTGAAGCTGTAAATGAAGAAGAACGCAATTTACCATTAGAAGACATTAACATGGATGATATCTTTGATGAGATCGGATCAGATTCTGAGGTTGATCCTGATTATCAGCCTTCTGATTTTACTGAGAGGTTGAATTCTCTTGAGGAATAGGTGGCTCAGATATGTGTAACCCAGGATTCACAATTTGCTTAAATGCGTAAATATATGAGGTGCATTAATAAGGGTTTACATCAGATTGATCTATCTATTCCTGCTCCTTCTTCAGGATTTGATTAGTATTTTCTAATCTTGGTTTGTAATAACTTTCATGATACTTGGATTTCTTTTATCTTGTGTGGTTATACTTGACTTAACTTAGTTGAACTTGGTTAATTATGTTTGAATATGACTTGTATGGATACTATCTTGATCATTTATTCCTCAATACTCTTCTTATTCTTCCTTCATTATATAATTTCACTTCTATTTTTTTTCCTTCCTTTGTCATATTGTGACAAAAAGGGGGAGAATTTTGGCATGTTTAATATATGGTGATTGTGGTATATTAGTATATGACATGTGGATTGTATATGGATGTGGATTATGGATTGTGAATGATTCTATTTTAGTGAAGGGGAGTTAAGTAAGGGGGAGTATTGTTGAAGGAATTTATGCGAATAATTAATGCGAATTAATGTTAATTGATGTGAATTAATGCTTTGTCCTGTTTGTAACTGGTGCATGATTCTTTAACCAGGTTGACTGGTTTATATTGATAACTGGTGCATGATTCTTTGTGCATATAATGTTTATGATATTGTGGAGTGTGTTTTTTCACAAATTTGACAAAGGAGGAGATTGTAAGTCTTTCTATCTCCTATAATTGTCAAATTTTGTAGTGTCAAAACCTCTCTTGGAATCTTTGTCTTTTGTAACTCATCTACATAATGAAGACTGTGCATCACTGAAGAACAAAGATATTTAATGCAAGTTTACATGGTCATATTTGAGTTCAACATCAATTGTGCATTCAAGCTTTCAAGCTTCAAGAGTTCAAGATTTTCAAAGCTTTGTACAAGTCAAGACAACGTTCCTAGATTTTGATACTCAAGTTCAAGTTACAATGTTAGTCAATTTCAAGCTTCATCCTTTAATAAGATCTCAAGCTTCGCAAACTTCAAAGAACGACTATCAACCGAAGGAAAAGAAGTTTTAATGTTCATACATCATGTTTAAGGTATGAATGATCCTAGATTGATAATAGGGTAGGTCATTTTGAATACATAATTTAATTGACTCATTTTATAAGTGAATAGACTGTTTCTCGACTAGTCTTGGACTTTATTCGACTAGTCCTAGCACTGGCTCGACTAGCCCAAGAAATTCATTGACCAGTCCTAAGTTTGTTGTAAATTTTAAAATTTTTTGTTAAGTCTCGACCAGTCCTGGAGACTGCTCGACCGGTCGTGTGAACAGTGCTCGACTCGTTCTC
Source organism: Magnolia sinica (assembly GCF_029962835.1). NCBI lineage: Eukaryota > Viridiplantae > Streptophyta > Magnoliopsida > Magnoliales > Magnoliaceae > Magnolia > Magnolia sinica. Next base: position 68,692,605 of record NC_080587.1, on the reverse strand, counting down.
GACCAGTCCTACAGCCTCGACTCAAAGTCCAGTAACTATATCTAGTTCCACACGACCAGTCATGGACAGGTCACGACTAGTCGTGGGGGTCCCTCGACCGGTCGTGTAGGGCTTATGACCAGTCGTGGAATGACTTTATCATATTACGCTCAAAATTTTAAAAATTTGTTGGTCCTACGACCAGTCGTGGTGTCCTCAGGACCAGTCGTGAACATGATTTCTTCACCTATAAATAGAGCACGAAATTCAGAGTTCTTATTCAATTCAAGATAAATCAATATGCCACTCTGAGAGATAAGTTAATGATCTTTTAAAGCTATATTGTGCTCGTTTAATATTCTCTTAATTTAGCTTTATTATATTTGATTTTGTATTCTTTATTCCAATCACATTTGAAGAAGGGATTGAGTCTTGCCATTTTCTTGGAATCAAAATCAAATAGAGCTAGCCCAACTTAATTTAATTTAAAATCAATTTAGAACCTCGAACCATTTCATAAGTGAGTGTGGACATTGAACTTCTACATTGAATTTCTACTCTGATTTGGTTCTTCCGGGCTTCGTCAAAAAGAGAATATTTAGGTATTTTACATTATTGTAAATTTCTGTATTTCGTTTCATTGAGATTGAGCCAGAAAAATCTCTCTGTTTTAGTTTGTCTGAGGTGATCTGGAAAACTCAGAGTGTGGGGTTTTTGAATTGTGTAAGCTCACTTGAAAGACACAATTGTGAGGGTTTTAGGTGAACCTAGAAAAACCTATTTTCATAGTGAACGCTAATATCCACTGTGTCAGGATATTAGGAGTGGAGTAGTTGTGTGGCTATTTTTCTAAACAGTTGGTGTACACATAAGCGAACCACTATAATTTCTGGTCTTGTGGATTGAATGTTTATTTCTTTTTATGGATGATTGTAATTTTCCTTTTTGCATTGTGGAGAATGTTGTAATTTCTTTTATGCAAGTGTGGAGAATGTTGTAATAGCGTAGATTTCATTCCTTGTTATTTATTTATTTATTCCTCTATTTCAGTTTGAGTTTTTGATACACAAACTGTTCTAGTAAGGCTGTCCTGCCATAAACCCTTGGTTTTTATGGTGTAAGGTTCTCCTTAGAACAACATCTGTATCAACCTCTCAATACTCATCCATTTGAGGTTGTCTTTAATTTTAGCATTGTGGGATTGTCTATTGCTATCTGTATTTAATTTAATTGAATTCTGCTATTATTTTTTAATTTGGCATAGTCCTATTCCCCCCCCCCCCCCCCCCCCCCTCTAGAACATATAGCTCGGCCTTTTCAACCCGCTTCTCTGATCTTGGCTCTCATACGTAGGATGTTGAGTCCGTGCTCCTATAGGCTCCTTACCCTTGGGCTGTGGAGCTTCCTGGGGTGGACCCGTCATAGCGACCCTTGTGGTAGAATAGGTCTGTGTGTTAGGACGTTTAAGTTGCACTTCCACTCGGGGATCAAATCATTACGCGCTGCTAGGTGGTAAAATTCTTCTTCATATTCTCTCACCAACCGACTACCCTGTCAATAATTTTGGTATTGTTAGAATAATACTTAATCGTAGTCGCTAGGGAGGAATCAGGCACATAGTAGTTGTTTCATCCGCTACCATGTGCGTATTGGTGCTTTTACTTGCTTGATTCGTGCGAGTTACAGTTGTTCCCACCAAGTTGAAGATCTGCCCTTCAACTTGTAGGCTATAAGCTTGACCTTCTTTGCTTCATGGATATCTATATAGTCGAAGAATCGCGCAACTTCAGAAAGCCAATCGAGTAAATCCTTAATGTGTAGTTGGCCATTAAAGCTAAGAATATCAACCCACATCTTGAATTCCTGATCTGTTTGATCTACTTGATCATCACCTTGTCTGGGGTGTTGGAAGATCATGTCGTCGATCTTCTCCTCACTGGATCCCCCTTCCTTAGAAATGACCCTTGGATGCACTGCTGGTACTATCTTACAATCAGGGCGATTACGAGTTTCAGTAATTGGCGGTGGAGGATTATCACCATGAACACGGAGTTACCTTAGGGTTTCCGCCATGCCATCGATGGAATCCTTCAACCCTTGCATGGCTTGCTGATTCTCTTGCTGCACTGCTTTAAAAGCTGCTGCCACTAAAGGTAAATTCTCAGGAGCACCGCCCATGGGATTGTTGCTCGACCCATCGTTAGAAGCCATTGATCCGAGAAAAAACCTCGCTCTAATACTAAACTGACGCAAGGAAGGACGTGAGGTCAAACACCTTCTTCCTCAAGAGGATAACTATTCCAAATCCACGGAACTTCTCTAGACTCCTCACAGAAACTTCTCAAATCCACGAGGAAAGAAAGCAAGAAAATAGAAATAAATTCTAATAAATTCAAAATTGATTGATGAATGAATAAAAACGAGTTCACAACCCTTTAAATAGGGATACTAAGCAATGAGAGAGAAATCAGAATTAAACTACGACTAAAACTCCTAGAATTCACGACTTACTATAAATAATAAACTTACTATTTATAAACGGTCGTGAGGGGATCCTTACTCTTGCTCGGGTGGTAGACTCTCAAGAGTTTCAACACCTAATCAAGGGTTTGAGTATCCATAGGTGGTGAAATTCCACTAGCGTGAGTGTTTGGGGTGTGTGTACATGTGTAAAAAAAAAAAGGGACGGTCGTGATGTCTACTTGTGCGTAAGGTTTTCGACAAAACATAGTAAGTATCCTATTTGGCTTCACCAAACTATTCTCCTAATTTTTCTAAGCACTTTTCACATTGGGCGCAACTCCTAAAGCTCAATGGATGAAGAGTTATTATCAAACTAAAACTTATTATTTATAGTAAAAACAGAATTAAAATAGGGAAACGACCATCGATCTGGAAGTATTTCTCAAATTCAGCTTGTGTAACCCAGCGTAACAGGGTTAGTTGGCTAAAGTAGCTCATTTTACCCCAAAATCATATATTTTACGTTTGATAACTCATTTCGGATTGCGAGATACGCTTGATTTAAGGTCTGACTGTCCGGATCACTTTTGTTGTCAACTATGCTTTTTCTGATCCATCTTGGCCATGTAACTGTCCGCGACCCTCTCTACATTAGGCATCCAACACAAATGCTGGTAAAGGATGCTGACTGCTAGTAAATCTTTTAACGAGGCAGCCTTTACCGGCACTTTCCTGACCACTAGTAAAACATTTACCAGCAGTTTTTTGAGTCTTTACTAGTGGTTTTGACCGTCGATAAAGGCCAATTTTCTTATAACAGGAGGCTATTTATATTTGGGTGGTTTTCAGACTGTGGGGTTCGGATGTCCATATCCCTATTAGTAGGGATGTCTTACTTTGTTCAGAGGGGAGCTTGCAGTCCTTAGTCTGATCTTTAATAGATTTTAGGTAGAGTGTGAAGGGTTTTTGTGGTCTTTTTTGTACATTACGCTTGGTTTGGGGCATATGAAAGGTGATGCCTAATCTTTTGTGGTGTCTATGTAAGTCCCGTATCTTAGACCGTATCGTTCCATAGGCTTCCACGGTCTTTCCGGTCGAATTTCGGCAACCTTCGACCCTTAACCAGTATTTGCGCATGACTCTGATTCTCATGCCGTCAACCCGAGTCAACTCAACCCAGGACTTGTACCTTAGCGACCGCGTCGTCGCCGCGGTTCCGATGCTGCGACTTGCGCGCCGAGGCAATACCCTGGTTGGGAGATGTGGGCCAGCGTTCGGTGCGAATTCTGAGAGAATTTCTACAAGATGTCACATCAATCAATCAACCCATCAATCCCATCATGTCAAGTGCACATCACCTTTCACCCTTTCCCAAGCAAGCCCCAAAGTCAAAAAGTTCTTACACAACCCATGTTTTTCTTACAACTTTTGCCACAAAAGTCAAAAAGAGCCTCTTACACCCATCACCACCACATCCATCACTCCATCACCCATCACTCCCTCTCTCTCTCTCCATTTACAAGTCTCTCTCTCATTTTCAAACTCTCCCTAAGCAAAAAAAAATCCCATATGTATGAGCTCTCCAACTCTTCCAAGTTACAAGTGTGGCCCACCTTTCCATCCCTAGATCTCCCATCCTAGCCATCCAAACCTCATCTCCTCCGTTGGAATCAAAGCTAAGGAGCCAAGGAAGCCAAGGGAGCAAGAAGATCAAGTGGTGGGTGCTTTGATAGGGTAGTTTTAATGTCTTTAAGATGGGCCAAGTGAGGCCAACCGATCAATGGTTTAGATCTCACTTTGGACCCTAAGGTGTGGCCGATGGCCCACTTGGATCATCATGATCATTCCATGATGGGGCCATTCTCCATGGACCCCATTATGATGTTTATTTTTCTTACATATTTAGGGTCATCTAGACCGTCTAATTTAGTGGAGAAGGGACCTTCACCGTTGGATTTCGATTTAATGGGCCTATGTGTAATGGGACCCACTTGATGTATGATTTAGTGCAAGGGAGGGCCTATAGTGCCGGGGTCCCTCCATCACGCGAGTTCCACTCTCTATCTCTCTCTCTCTCTCTCCCTCTCTATTTCTTTTTTTTATGTGTGATGATAATGAGGTTGTGTGGTCCACTTGAATGGACCCCACCACAAGATATGTATTCCATCCAAACCATCTACAAGTGGGGCCCACTTTGTGTGTATTGTACCCACACCATACCCCATTTGGTGGCCCACCTAAGCAGGGCCCACCTCACTGTTTGTGCCGGACCAAACCGTCCAGCGTCTCTGAACGCTGGACAAAAGGAAAAATGCAAATATCAGTTTGTTCCCAAGCTTTGGGGTGGCCTACTCATGTAGGCCCCACTTTGATGCATATATTCAATCCACACCGTCCATTCCCCTCTCAACTTCATTTTAGGCGTTCAACCAAAAAATGGTGTCAACTTGAGGTCCTGGCGGGCCATACCATATCAAATGATGGTTTTCACTATTAAAACCTTCCCTGATTGTTTATACGCTGAAATATGCCCAATATTGGGCTTGTTTTGCTTGTCTTGAGCCGTGGAGGGCCATTGGACGGAGTGGATTGTCTAGATGTGGACCCCACCTGTGAAAACCGCAAGAAAACAAAAAATTAAAATAAATAAAATAAATATCACAGCAACTGCCGCTGCTGTGTTAGAGAGCAGCAGGCGCTGCCTGCGCACCAACGCCCGGGCGGGCTGGGCGGACGTACAGCCACCCACGGCTGTAGCCATGGGCCCCACCTTGATGTTTATCTGTCATCTGACCCGTTCATCGGGTGGGCCACCCCCTGACGTGGGCCCACTCCAAAAATCATCCTCATCTAAGGCTCAGGTGGCCCACACCGTAGGAAACAGTGGGATTGAACCTCTACCATTGAAACCCCTTTTGGGCCCACAGAAGTTTAGGATCAACATGAAATTTGTTTTTACCCTTCACCTAGGTCCATGCGACCTTATCAATGGTCTGGATGGAAGATAAATGTTATGGTGGGCCCCACGTGGAGCCCACAGTGATATGTGTTTTATTGCCACCGTCCAGGTGACGGTGGAGCACACTGTGATGTTTGTGTTCTATCCCCACCATCCAGGACGGTGGGTGTGCATGTGTGATCATGTGCGCGCATGTGTGGGTGTGTATGTGTGTGTATATATATATACATAAAATATTATATTATATATAATATTGTATGTATTGTGTATATATATATATATATATATATATATTATAATATTATATACAATTTACTGCTGGTGGGAGGCCCATCTCAGCTTACTTGTGGCCCATGGTTGAGGCCCACTTTAATATATATGTAAAGCCCATGGGTCGAGGCCCATTTGATGTATTAGGGGCCCATGGGTTAAGGCCCATTAAGATGTATTGGGGCTATGGGTTGAGGCCCATTTAATGTACATATGGGGCCCAATTGGTGTGGCCCATTTAATGCATTCTAAGGCCCATAAGATTGGCCCATTTGATGCATTCTAAGGCCCATGGGTTATGACCCATTGCAATGCACATAAGGCCCATCGGTGCGGCCTAATGATGTGGCCCACTTGATGAATATAAGGCCCATATGATATGGCCCATTTGACGTATTTAAGGCCCAATGGGATGTACCTAAGGTCCATTGCAATGTACGATACCAACCTGGGTTATGTAATGATGTTTACGTTTGGCTATGCCTTGGGAGCAATGATGGTTTGACGTCCACATTGCAAGTATAGTGTTGGTTAAATGTCCGCATTATGACTTTCCCTAGGGCCCATTGTTAGGCTCGTACGTGTTATGTGTAGGCCGTCTAGGCCCATCTTCGTTATGAACATCATCTATCCCATATAACATGTTTAGTTCCATGATTCATGATCATATGCATCATACGTATGCTTGATATGAGAAATGACTGATCATAGCATATGCCTTTGGGCAAATTGTTTAGGGGCTCCCATACAGGGGGTGTTGCCCTACATGAGCGCACGATACGCGCAGGATTGCTGTATGACTAGATAGTGTGATTCATGCATTCGCATTGTGTGATATGGTTACTGAACGCCCTAGCGACATCAGGGTCGTAGCCTCCACAGACGTATCGTGGTTGGCAGGATTGGATACCGAAAATACTGTTCTACATGGGGTGCGATAGATATCCCTGGGTGAAAGTCCCTAAACCCTTATGGTACCAAGAGGTTGCTCCAACGTCTAAACCGAGTGGGTGCATGAGCGCTGAGCGCCGATTACCAGACGGTTGCACTTTCCACTGTGTCGTGGTCAGCTGGAAGGGGGTGCGGCCTTACCCGCCCGAGAGTAGGGGGCAATGCTAGGCTGAGTCTGACCAGCTCGAGGAATGGGTCCACTATTAACGAGCCGAGCCCGATATTGGCAGGCGGATAGTGAGGTCTTTTCCACTCACCTTATTGCACAGGATGGGGTAGCAATCTGGCTTGGAGTGTACTAGACCCCGGTGATATTTCAGATTTTGATGTTGTATCGATATGTGGACTTAGATGAGGATTTGTATGCTTGAGTTGCATTTCACATTGCATGGCCTTGGTATGGCCGACATCATTCTTTGCACCGCATGGCCTTAGTACGGCTAATGGTATTCTTGACATTCATCAGCATGTTCCGCATTACTCTGATACTGCATAACTGCATTACTACCTTGAGCATACACTTTCACCACCCTCTAAGCTTTCTATAAGCTTATGCACGACCGTTGCGTGCAGGTGACGTTGGATTGCAGCAGCGCTGAGGCTTGGGGGCGTAACAGATCATTTTGGAGTTTTTGTTCATCTTCATTGTATTTCCCTTTATGCTCATTGTACTTGTAAAGTTTTTTTATCATAGTGGAAATATGATGGAGTTTTTGGTTGTTGTTTGTGGGTTATGCCTTTGGTTATGCTTATTACGAATCAAACTGGTATTAAAAAAAAATCCTCCTCGTAGCATCCCAGGATCGGAACCTGGCGAATGGGCACTGGGAGCCGAGAATGGGGTTCTACGGAGGCTGTCGGCGCCAGATTCGGCGATCGAAAATTTTGTGAGCCCAGTTTCCGAGTTTAGGGCGTGACAGTCTAGCCAAAGGTGTAAATTTTCTCTAACATGTCTTCGTCCTCACCCCAGATTGAAACGGTTAACCATGTCTTCGCGAAGGGTAAAAGGGCATCACAAGTTTGGAGAATCTTCAGGTCCCTCTTTAGCATGTGCCTTCCTGCCCTCTTAATAGCCGCTAGAAGAGCCAGCTCGTGTTGAGACTCATCCTTATGCACCGGTAACAATTTTTCCCTTATGGGCCTCACTTCGATCTTTATTTTCTGGGAGCTCTGGAGGGTTAGAAATGCTGCCCAATTTGATGGTCAAGAGATTCATACATATGGGGTGATAGCTAACATCCTCCACTGGCTTGGCACAATCAGTCCTCTTCTGTCACCGCCCAAATCACCTAAGATATCCCTGGACCTATATTATTCAACCTTAGGAATCTCTTTTCCTCCGCCAAAGCCTGCTAAGGTCGAGGTGGTCAAATGGATTAGACCCCAACAAGGTTGGATCAAAATCAACGTTGACGGTTTGACGTGTGGCAACTAGGCCCCTTCAAGGGGATGGGGTCTCTTTGCTTTCACCGCTGGTTACGGATTTGGTTCCAATACTCAGTAAGAGATCATGGCAATCTTAGATGGTCTCACCCAGTGTAGGGAGTTTAGATTCACCAAGGTGGAGGTGACCAGTGACTCTAAATCAATGTTATCCGCCCTCTCTAATCCTTATCTTCCCTCTTTTCCATGTGGTATTAGAAGAATAGGATCTACTCTCTTAATAACCTTTTGAAGGTGCGCTTTGCCCACACCCCTAGGGAGGCCAATGTTGCTGCGAATGGTCTGCCTCAAATGGGGAGCGACGAGCACTTGGCACAGTGGTTCAGTACACTTGGTGATCTCCCCCCAAATATTGGAGGTGCTTTATTCCTTGATAAAATTGGCTTGGGAAGCCTGTGGGTGGGCTGATTTAGTCTTAGATTTCGGTTCTCTTCTTCTTCTCACGATAGGTGGGCCCATCAATCTCGAGCCTGTCCTAATGCCTTGGCTGTATAGCTATTGCTGTAATCTGCTTTTGATATAATATATTACACTTAAAAAAAAAAAAACAAGAAAAAAAATCTCTAACATTAACAAAGTTGGGTGGTGTACCACTAGAGCTATACATAAACAGAGTAAGCTCGGTTACTCGCTCGACTCGACTCGGCTCGGCATGTGTTTGAGCTAAGCACGAGCTGATTTTTGATACTCGAATTGATTTTGAGCAGAGTACGAGCTGGGCAATACTCGACTCGGTATTCAACTCGGTGCTCAACTCGTACTTGAGGTTATATATACCCATTACCCACCCAAAACGGAAAAGCCCTACGTCCCTTACTCCAGTCGCTTTCAGCCCACCCATTCGAAAAAACCTTACACCCCTTTCCTTCTGTCCCAGCGCCTGTTCAAAACCAAAACCCATTCCCTCTCTATCTCTCTCTCTCTCTCTCCCCTCTCATTCCCCTGTCCAGTGCTGTCCGACCCATCCCTCTTCTCTCTCTCTCTCTCTCTCTCTCTCTCTCTCTCTCTCTCTCACTCCCCTATCCAGTGATAGTCCCTGCTGCTCGTCCCTGCCCTGCACGTACGGTGCCAGTCGTTCCTACCGCAGCTGACTCGGTAATGTGGTGTTGATTTTTTATTTTGTATAAATTGTTAATATATGTCATAAATTGATTTATTATTATTATTTTTTTGTATAAATTATTAATATATGTCAGAAATTGATATCATATATTGGTAATATATGTTAGAAATTGTTAATATAGATTGATATTAGAAATTGTTAATATAGGTTGATATCAGAAATTGTTAATATAACTAGAATTTGTTAATATATGTTAATATAACTAATATATGTTAATATAAAAATTGTTAATATGTTAATATGTAACTAATATAGAAATTGTTAATATGTTAATATATGTCAAAAATTGATATCATATATTACTAATATATGTCAGAAATAGAAATTGATATCATATATTACTAATATATGTCAGAAATTGTTAATATAGGTTGATATCAGAAATTGATAATATATTTAGAAATTGTTAATATATGTTAATATAGCTAATATAGAAATTGTTAATATATTAATATATGATAGAAATTGTTTCTCAATAGTTATTATTGTCTTTTACTATTCAAGTCCCATGACCTAATAGTCATTTTTTCCATGTTTCTTAATTTACTTTGTAAATGACAATTTACTTGTTAGTTTGTCAGTGTTGAATGCTACCACTTTAAGATGCCTTTGGCTTTTTATTTTATATTTTGTTATTAGTTAGCTAGATGATGAATGTCAAATTCAGTCTACTCCTTTGTTTGCATAGATATAAATTATTTGTATTGTTCTAGTTGTAGTATAGGATAATCAGTTGCCCATTTGAGGATCTCTATGTTGCCAGACATAGATTCAGTGTATTCTTGGATGCATAAAAATTCTCAATTTGTCCCTTTTTAGACAGTTCAGGGTTAGATAGATTGTAATGTCTTCATTTATTCCAATTTAAATGCATATGTCTGTTCTAGTTTCATCTCTCCTTTTTCTCTCTGGATATATTTCATGTATTTATTTTTATCGTCAAATGTCCACACTTTGTGTTGATGATTGACATGAGAATCAAATACAAGATTAATAGATTCAGGAGAGATAATGAGAGATGCTGCCGGAATTTCAGCGTACCATTTAAATTGAAAAAATGAAGGCATTACAATCTATCCAACCTTAAATAGGTGACTGATTTAGACAGTTAAGTAAGTATGCCTATCTAGCAGTCTAGGCATGTCCATATAACATATCAAGAACGTACTTTATATATGACTAGTCAAAACGAAAGCCCAAATACCCCCGGAATGGGTGCATCAGCCACATCTCCTCTGATCGTAGAGGGAGACACAGACACGTCTACTGCATGCAAAGGGAAGAAGAAGAGATCAGTAGTGTGGGATGACTTCAAAGAAGTAACAGTTAACGGTGTACAGAAGATAAAGTGTAATCACTGCAAAGGGTTAAACAACAAAATTCCAGAAGGATCTACGACACATCTAAACAGAAATTTGAAGATGTGTCCTAAGAGACCAAGACTCCCTCCTCCCGGCCAATAGTTGCTGTCATTTACGAAGTCAGAAGGGGACGACTCACAAGGCGTAGTGTCCACTCATAAGTTTGACAAAGAGAAGCTGAATGAGTGGTATGCTAGATTAGTGATTCTAGAAGAAAAACCTTTCAGAATGATAGAAAGTGAAAGGTTTAGAGCTTTTTGTCAATTCCTTAACCCTCGAGCCGAGAATGTATCGCACATCATAGTGTAGAAAGAGTGCATAAAGATGTATGCAAAAGAGAAGATGAAATTGAAAGAAGTTTTCGCTTCAGTATCCAGAATAGGTTTGACATTTAATTTATGAACGACATCCAATCAAAGAAAATGATACATTTCATTAACCGCTCACTATGTCGATAAGAATTGAAAACTCTACAAGTGAATTTTGAACTTCTGCAACCTTCCTCCTCCACATACTGGTTTACTTATTTCATATTGCATCTACAGTTGTCTAAAAGGCTGGGGCATTGAGAAGAAAATTTTAGCAATAACTTTAGGCAATGCTTCAGCGAATGACAGTATCATTTTATGCTTACGTAACCAATTTAGGGTTATAGGAAATTTATTTTTTGAAGGAAAAAATTTCAAGTTAGATGTTGTGCCTATATTGTAAATTTGATTGTACAAGAATGGCTAAAAGAAATTAATAACATTATAGAAAATATAAGAGAAAGTGTGAAATATATAAGGGGTTCGCCATCGAGATTGAGTGTATGGAATGACATCATCCAACGTTTGAATGTGCCATCTAAAAAAACGTTGAAATTGGATATGTGTACACGTTGGAACTCGACCTATGAAATGTTAGATACGGCAATGGAATTACAACTTGCATTTCCTGAATACGTGGCGCATGACAGAACGTATTCTTGGTTGCTAAGCACAGATGATTGAGCCAAAGCAAAATAAGTTCACACATTTCTCAAAGTTTTCTGCGATTGCACAAAGATTTTTTTCTGGAAATCAGTATCTAACTGCGAATCTGTTTCTTCCATCTCTTTGGAAGATTAAGGATGCTCTACAGAAAAATGTCAGTGCGGGTCCAGATTTCATACGCTAGATGACAGTTGGTATGAAGACGAAGTTCGATAAATACTGGGACGAATGTTATCTGTTGATGTCTTTAGCAGTTGTTCTTGATCCTCATTGTAATATGGGGTTGGTTAGCTTTATTTTTATGAAGCGTTATCCTACTGAAAGAGCAGTAACAGAGACGTCCAAGATTCGTCAAGCTCTTGAAGATTTGTGTAAATCATATGTTAGTACTTTACCTGTAGCGAGTGTTGAAGAAAGTAAAGATGCGGATGTTTCTATACCTGGTAATCCAGATGTGTTAAATGAATACATATCATACTTAGCACAAGCACGAATGAGAGTTGATATTAAGGAATTAAAGCTAGAAATGTACCTCAATGAGCCAATCGTACTGCGATCCGAATTTGATGTGTTGGAATGGTTGAAGATGAGGGTTAGTGAATCAAAATACCCTACATTATCTGTGATGGCACGGGATATATTATTAATACCAATTTCAACAGTGGCATTAGAATATGCATTCAGCCTAGGGAGCAGCGTTATGAGCAAGTATCAAAGTTCACTTTCACCAAATACAGTTGAAGTGTTGATTTGTATAGAAGATTGGTTGTGCCCGATATGGGGAGTAGATATGAATGATGATGAAGAAGAAGAGATTGAGATTCGTGACAAGTCTCCACCTACAGATCAGTAATTATTTTTGATTTTTCAATTCTTTTTTGTTGAAAGTTGAATGATCTGTAATATTATTTCGTTACAAACATAAAAGTGTTGGAATGTGATTTGGAAGACTTTGAATCTTTGATATTTATTTATATATGCATGTTCATTTACTTTTATTTTTGATATATTTATATTATTTTATTTTGTTCATATATCAAGTTTAAATTATTTATCAATATTCTGATTTTTTAATTAAAAATTGAGTATAGATATATAGTCATATGACCCATCGACAAACATTTTGGACTACGCTTCCCTATTTGAATCACCACCAAGGTCTGAAAAAACAAAGATTGAGTGTGGTTTGTATAGCGCAAAGTTTGTGAACATGACTAATCAGTTTCAGTTACACTTGTCATGTCGAGGTGGTGATGCAAAACCATGCCCCAATGCTCCTAATGATGTCCAAATTTTATTTCAAGCCCTGTTAGATTCGAATAAAAAACCTTCCACTTCATCCAAACCTTCTGCTTCTAGATCTAGTATACGAATGACATCCATAACAGATGCAGAGGTGGAAGCTAGATTAAAAGCTTTGGAAGAAGAACAATTCCAACTCGCTTTAAAACGTAGTATGGAAGAAGTTTCTAAACTTTAGCGATATTCGAGTTAAAGATAATAAGATGTTGAAGTAGGATCGAGTATGACAAGTAAGAAGAAGAAAACGAGTAACAAATTCAAATTCCTGACCTGTCTCGGTGAATTTTATAAAACATTGGGTATTACATACAATTCTTCACATAAAGAAAGTTTGAAAAATCTAGTTCAAAGTGTAAAAGAACACGAAGGAAAATCTCTTCGCCTTCTGACTAAGAAGAAGTACACCAATATGTATATAAAAAAATAGATAGCAGTTCCGATGGATCAGATGACAATATAGGAAGACACTTCTCTTATAGAAGTTATTAGTTGTAAATTGTCATTTTGAATAATGTAAATATGTAATTATCGAAGTTTTTTAATCATAAATTATACATTTTATATATTTTATTACTTTGTTCAACTTCGAATTTCAATTGACAATCGAATTGAAATTCAAATGAATCTCAATTTATAACTCAAACTCGGCTCAAAGCTCAAACTCGTAACTCGTTACTCGGCTCGAAAACCCTGCTCAAATTCGAACTCGGACTCGAACTCGAGTCGAAAACTCAGACTCGACTCAGTTCGATATCTGCTCGAACTCGGCTTGTACTCGGAGGAGTAGAGCACGAGCAGGGCATCCATGCTCAATGCCCGAGCTGAGCCGAGTACGAGCTGTACTAGGACAGTGCGAGCCGAGTACTAGCTAGACAATACTCAGCACGGCTCGGCTGGACTCATATACAACTCTAGACAGTGTGAGCCGAGTACTAGCTAAACAATACTCGGCACGGCTCGGCTGGACTCGTATACAGCTTTATGTACCGCCACCTTTTCTAAAAATGAGAAGAAAAAGGTGCATCCTATTTTATAAAAAATGAAAGAGGAGCCCTAATTTTTCATCTGATTCAAATATCAGTACCCTTGCATTCAATGGACTTTCACAGGCGGCGCTGACAGGAGTTGTCATCCCTTTTGAAATAGTACCTGCGGTCGAGATATTGAAGGCGAGATGTACTCACCCAGTAGCCATTGGCATTGAAATTTTAGGGATGGCCCATTTTGTGATGGTGACTTCGATGGACCGTTCCAATTTAAAAAAACATAGCTCACATTTGCACATGGGTTATTAAGAGCTGGTCTATCGCTGTCTCTCCACAATCACTTTTCTTTAAACTGGGTGGGAGTAATGCTCTAGTCAAATGAATTTTTTTTTTTTTTGGGTTGGTTAGTTTGTTAGTACACCCCACTGTCAGTTCACACTTCACTGTTAGCCACCCCCACTAGGGAATCGACACCAGGACCTCAATGTTGAAGCGATGGTATCTTTCACTCAGTCCACCACTTGAGCTATGGATCAGGGGTGTGCTCTAGTCAAATGCTCGTCTCAGCTTGTTAGACGAGCTGTTAGAGGCGTCCCGCTAAGGGAATGACCCGGCTTGGAGCCACTTTACCTTCCATGCCCTGCCTTGAAAGTGCACTCAGATCCAACATGCAATATCGATCTATGTCACTTGGTAGAACCCATGAACATTCTCTATAGTAAAATTCAAGCTGGTATACTCGCCATATACAACACATAAGTGAATTGAAAATGCATAGCCTTGCTTATTTTTATCACTGTTCATTAATTGTATCTATCTTGACGATGTTGGCCTGTCCGCATTCAGGTACGTGCACAGATATGGAAGAAATGTGTGATATAAATGAGCTTTCCATCTGGTTGGAAACAGTGCTTAAATCTTTCACCTCTAAGATTAGGCAGTTTCAGATCTCATGTTGGCCACAATAAAATAATTATATCTTTCCGTCCATTTGTTTCATATGTTGTGGCCATTATGAGGTGTGCAATGGCCTAATTTTTAGGCCATAAGATCTAAAAAGTCCAACCCACCTTAAGGAAATTTCAAATCTTACATGTGTTCCATGTCGGCACATGTGAGGAATTAGCAAACCGTTCTATCACTACACACACACACACACACACACACACACACACACACACGGGGCAATAGATAGAGGTACATATGTTATGCCTCCTCCCATATCTCCTCTATTGTTTTGAATGGCCCACCTGGTGAAACAAATAATTCTCCTGAAAATCCTCTATGCTGTGGGATTTGACTGATTTCTACCAAATCTTGCTCACTCAATTCCCAATCGAAGATCTGAAGATTCGCATTCATTCTCTCCTTGTTGAAGCTTTTGACCACCGCACTCACTCCTTGCTCATACAACCACCTTAGAGAAACCTGTGTTACATGTGACATTGATACATGTCAAATACTACATGAGGAAGATGTTATAGTTAGTTTAGGGAAAAAACAATATGGGTCCATCTTGCATTGCCAACATGCTGGAAATTATGGCAACAAAATCTCCTTGGAAAGAAGCTTCATTTCTCAATGGATCCCATCTTGGGTGAGGGTCTTGGACCCTCGATTTAGCCCCCACTTGAAAATGGGGTGGAGTAAATATCTCGACTTTCTTTAGAGATTTTTATATTGGGTCCATTAGGCAATGAACACGATAACAAAGAGATCAAAAGACACTGCAGTTAGATCGAGAGTTATCATACCCATTTGATTAGAGGCTTTGGAATTCCTACAAGCAGATAATTCCTTGAATATCGCTTTGTTTGATGATCCTAACCATTTGATTTGAGACTTTGAAATCAGAGGTTTTCTATTTAATCATCATCATCATCATGTAAGCCTTATCATCTAAGCCTTATACCAATTAATTGGATCATTAAGTGTGAACAGCTGGCCTGAGTTTGGAATGTGATATTGTTTGGATTTTGGCTCTTGTTGGAATCAGTACTCTTTATTCTCCCATGCTCTGGCAATCGTGCTCCCCAGACCACTACCATGTAGTTAGGTAGGACAATCAATCCGTAGTGAAGGGAATCTAGGAATAAATGGGGACTAAGAGGAGGGTTACACAGGAGTCCACTATGTCAGCAGACTTCCTTTGGATGTTTTGCTGGATGCGGTGGAAAGACTTCTGTATTGAAGTCAGTCTGACGAGTCCAGTCCCGGGGAATTTCTTCAATGTCTTAGAGTTGTAATCTTCCTATTAATGATTGTGACAGCTTTTACAGGATACGTACCACCTTGGGGTCAGATGAAATGGGATCGACATCAGGATGTCTAATCAAAAGGTATTTTCATCATTTGGCATACTGTGAAAGTTTTTCCCCATCAATTAAAGACAACCGGGAAATTCACACCGGTTTACAATTCAGGTCATTCAACCCCATCAATATTTAGTTCAACCCAGTTAGACATGGATTAACGAAAATGTGTAAAAGTTCTATTTGTCTTTGCCATTCTATGAGTCTCTTCCTTTTTGCATATGGCATCACCACTCTTTTTGGCAACATCTACTAATTCGGAACTTAATTTGAAAGTCATATTTTGACACAGACATTTTCGTGAGAGTGCCACTTAACCATTCTCCTCCTACAGCCAAAGTGATAGTGGCCATAGCATCCATCGGTAATGTGTGGAAGAGGGCTTTCTATGTGAATAGAGGCAACACCTTTTGCATGTTTTAAAGGTAGCATTATAGGTATGGCCGAAGATCAAAACCTAAATGTGGCAAGGGTTGATCATCGAAGCCAGGGCAATAATGATGAAGGAATTTGAGCATTGATGTAGCTAATTTCTTAACCACCTTCTACAGTCGATTCATTAGGGTCACTCTAGGGGAAATGGGCGATGGAAGAGGAAGGAAAGTTGTATATAGAAAGACAAGCTCTCTATTGCACAATGTGATGAAAGTATTATGTGTTGTGTCAACACAAAGAAGTGGAAAAATGGAACTTCTTTCTTTCAAAAGCTAGATAGGGACTTCGAATAATCGGGGATCATTTGGAGAGGCGGTGGAGGAAATAGGTATGAGTATCATGGTTGGGTGCCCATCAATGTTGAATTGAGAAAGAGACCTCGGTGATATAGTTTCATCTTTTGAGCTACCTTGATTTATGAGTGATGACTAGCACTGATATGTTTCACCATCCATGAACAGTTTTCACTAGTATGCTACACTGCAATTCCATGAAGAGATAGGTGTGGTAAGAGGAGGCATCTATATAGATGTACGCTATGTAAATACTTAGTGGTGACTGTTACCTAAATAATCAGACTTGTTGAACGTCCGATGGCACATTGTTCCGACCTGAGATATGCAACAACAAGATCTCCCTTGATCCTTGCCGGATGTGCTTGACGGTCCCCCATAATATGCTCACTTGGAGACTTTTGACTCTAGCTATTTCAAGAGTCTCTGCTAGTTGAACCGCATCTAGTAGACTCCTTTTACCACTCATCTCCTTAGTCAGCTGTTTGGTCAGGATAGAATTGATCATGTTTTGTTCCTCGGTTGAAAAGAGATGTCTTGAGCAATCGGAGAAGCACTTTGATAAACAGATTTGATCTTGACCAACTCACTAGCCCCTACTCAACTGTTGGAATGGGTAGTATCTCAGTTGGGTGTCTTAATTTTTTATTTTTTTCCAAAAAATCTCGTGTTGAATTGAAGTTGAAACTTTACAGAGACGCTAGAAATCGGGCGCCCCGGGGCAAAAGATTAGGGAGCCAAACAAAAGGAGGCCACCCTCGGCCTCAAAAAAACTATACAACTACACGGGAGAAACTCTGATAGAGCCGAGACCAATCTTGTCGAGGAAAAGGAGATCTCGAATGTGGGGAGGGAGAAGCGAAGATTGCTCAAACACCTTACCAGTCTGCTCAATACTGCCTATTTTTGCCATACCATCAGCTGGCCCATTCCCTAATTAGGCTAATAGCAGCATATCATCGATGGTTCACTAATAGCTCCAACTAATAAGTGATAGCGAATAATCAGAGGAGGTAACCCATTGATGGCAAGACCGGGGAGGAATTTATAGCATAAGTTTGATGCTGATTGCCAACTTGACACAACCCTCCTTTGTACTACCTTAGGACTAGCAATGAGAACACAAAACTCCCTCATGCCCAATATAATATACTATTGCGCGCATAAGTTGATTATAATCGAGTATTATCTAATAGTTTAACATGCAAGTTAATTACAATTAATGAGTTTATTATAGTCAATGTATTAGGAATGATAATACGATTTCATTTTTAATACAATGAGTCAGATGAAATTATTTCCATGAGGGGGGGGGGGGGGAATGTAGAATTTTTTATTACTATTTAAATAGAAAATTGATTATTGCGAAAATGTTTAAATGAGAAATAGGACCAGGCAAACGAACATAAACATATGAGGTTAACAAATGTAATGTACTAGCTATGCATGTTTTTAGCACAATAAGAATTCCTAGAATTAGTCTACGGTAAAAGTCGCAAAACGAAAAAGTATAGCAGAGGGAAAATTTTTGCTACGCTTTCTACATTTCGGTTGGGAGGACCTGAGATTTCATACTAGAGAGAGAGAGAGAGAGAGAGAGAGAGAGAGAGAGAGAGAGTTCAAACCTGAGCAATGCTTTTTCCTTTAGCGTTTGCAATTTGTTTAAGGATTGGACTCTCCATGACTGCCAGCGATCCCCAGTAGGCTCCATTTGCCCCTAGCGGAGACCATGCACTCACGTGAATTCCATGCTCATTGCAGAACTCTCTAAGCTTGCTTTGCTGCCATGCTGGGTTCATTTCCACCTAACATAACATCATCGTCAGTTTCGTCATCATTGTCATCCGAGTCATCCTCATCAAAGTATTACCATTAACCATGCATATAGCCATTGAATACGTGTAATCCAAGCCGTTCAAATCTTGAGCCCCATTGCAGATGTATGACAACCCAAGTCATACATTTAGACAAAGGTTGCCCGTCAAATGGACCAATAAGATGTAAAACTTCCAACGGTACAAATTCAACAAACAAATGTCCAGTCATCAAAATAATTGAGGACTGTATGCGAAGTTGGGCTGAGAATTTGGGTTTCGAGTGCTCATACGGCATACGAACACTTACATGTTGTTATAGTCCATGTGTACGCATCATACCTGATTCACGGCTGGAGGTATCTTGGCGTGGGCCATCAGTTGCAATAGCTTCTTGGAAGAGAAGTTGCTGACTCCAATGGACTTTGTAAGGCCCAGCTTTTGACACTCCTCCATTGCCTCCCATACAGATTTTAAATCAATGGGGAGAAGGTCGTCCCTGTTGAATAGAAATCTTTTTTCCCCTGGCTTCAAGCGCACGGGCCAATGAATGAGATAGAGATCAAGGTACTCCAACCCTAGATTCCTACAACCAACCAAGAAATCTTAGTGGGGCTTCCTACAACCAACCAAGAAATCTTAGCGGGGCCCATCTCATAAGATGCATGTCAGTTTCCATGTGTTGATGGATGGACCCCACATGCTTACAAGTTCTGCTGATTCAAACTGTCAATGGTTGCTCAAGTAGGCAGGCCATGGCCCAAAATCACCCACTCACAATTCGACATGTTAGTTCACGAATTTTTTGTTTGAATGTGAGGAATTGGCTCATTTACTTTCACCTGCCCGTTTGGATTCCAGTAATTAGGTAGCCAGGATTATCGATTGGCCAGATCGAGTGAACTTAGAAGATCCTCAGATCACCCGCTGATTGGTCTAAGTGGGTGTGGCATGGAAATATGCCTCCTAGAGTCGCTATATTCGTTTGGAAGCTCCTCCACAAGTGATGTCGAGCAGGTGGCACACACTTTCATCGCAAAGATGGACAAAAGAAGGCCCGATCGGAGGTGGAAATGATCTGGACCATTAGAACCTTAAAACAATTGTATCTCACAAACCGAGATGAGTTTTTTCGGCATATCATATATGATTTTAGGGTAGGAGAAGCTACTTTAGCCTACCAACCCCACTAGGCCAGGTTGCCCACATCGGATTTGCAAGATTCCATCAGATCGACAGTCAAAAGTCCCTTTTATTTTCATGTTTACTATTGATCTTTTGAATTGTAGTAGTCATGCCCAACATTAGAAAAATTAGGAGAATAACATGGCTAGGCCAAATTGTAAGGTTTTTGGTCGACATGCTCTAAAAAGGCAATGTTTTTTTTTTTTTTTAACACACTTACCCGACACACACACCAACGCAGGCTGTAGTGGGATTTAACCACCTATGGGTATCGGGCCCAAGGCCTCATGTTGAAACTCTCCGAGTCTACCACTGGGGTAAGGACCGGCGCCCACTGGGAATCAATTTAGTTGGGTGAGGTATACGTTAGGTTGACCGAGCGTCTTTTAGGGCTGCGGCCTCCCCGAAAGGATTAGCGCCCTTTTTTTTTTTTTTTTCTTTTTTTTCTTTTTTTTTTTTTTTAAAATTTTTACGGTACCCAGTTTTTTGAATAAAATTTCCCCTTTAAAAAAGAAAAAGAAAATAAGTAGACCCTTTACGATCCTAGTATTGGCTAATTTCTCATATCAACAAAGTTATAAAGATAAAAAATAAAAAATAAAAAAAGTCTATCCAACCGATTGGATTACAAGTTACAGTGCACCTGTCTAATTTTTTTATTTTTTTTTATTTTTTTATTTTTTTTAATTTATGTTACGCTCGATCTTCTCTATTTTTTCCTTAGGTAACCCTCACAGTGAGGCCAACCTATTGAAAGGGACGTCACTAAGTTTTTGGGCTTGTGTGCAAAATTACAGATGGACGGTATGGATATAGGACACGTACATCATGGTGGGCCCTACAGTCAGGGATCAACCCGCCTCGGTGGATTCCCGGATCATCCTCTTTAATAAGGCTGTGATTGGTTGCACCAGATTTCATGAAATATCATAAAATTTACAGAAAATAACTCTGAATTATCATAAAATATTATGGAATTTGGTGATATTTGATGCTACCAAACGCACCTTAAAATATAAATATTTATCGTTTTGGAAATTCAGCTCAAAGTCGTCTAGAATTCTGGTTTTACCAAATAACCCTCCTGATTGAAGGACGGGGATGTGGTTCTTTTATTACGTCAGACCAAAATGCTCTTGACTTTCTTTTTTTTTGGCGAGTACGAGCTTTCTGTTGCAAACAAGGTTTGTATGAAATCCAACCCATCCAAAATAGTGTACCCCAACACATATATAAACAAAAAATCAGGTTGATTCGATCATTACGTTGGCCTAGTTGTCAGAGCAGGTGTGGTTCCAGCAAGAAATCTACACAAAATCCTTTTCTCTTATCTAACACACTTACAGTTCATTAAGCTGAAGACTGATTCTACCTGACCAGGCCTATTGCAATCCAACCCATCCAAAATAGTGTACCCCAACACATATATAAACAAAAAATCAGGTTGATTCAATCATTACGTTAGCCTAGTTATCAGAGCAGGTGTGGTACCAGCAAGAATTCTACACAAAATCTCTACACAAAATCCTTTTCTCTTACCTAACACACTTACAGTTCATTAAGCTGAAGACTGATTCTACCTGACGAGGCCAATTTAACTGCATTTCTGATGTAGAGCGGGCTGCATACACTTTCACAGCAAAAGATGGACTAGAGAAGGTCGGAACAAGGCAGAAATGATCCAAACTGTCAGAACCTTATATCAGCCATATCTCACAAATTGGGATGAGTTTTTCAACATATTATATATTATTTTCGGATAAGAGGACCCACTTAAGTTAACTAACCCTGCTATTCTCAGTTGCCAACACCAGATTTGCGAGATTCTATCATATTGACAGTCAAAAGTTCCATTTAGTTTTGTTTTTGGTATAAGTAGTAAGATTTAATTCGAGTATAACTTTTGATCTTTTGATTTGTGAAAGTCGTGCTTAATATAAAAGGGCTTAGAAAAGTCAAGAGAATAACATGGTTGGGCCAAACTGGACACTTATTATTTTTGACCGAAAACCAAACAGTTTAATAGGAATACTATTTATAGTAAGTCACCTTTTTAAGCATTTGAGTTGGAGTCTAAGTGTAAAACTTTATCTTAGGTTTGAGTTCTTTATTTAAAGAGCTATAATTTCACTTTTTATTATCAATCAAGTTATTTTAAAATTATTAGGAATTATTTCTACTTTTATCCCTCATGGATTCAAGGAAGCTTTGTGAGAAGTTTATAGAGCTCTATGGATTCAAAGTAGTTATTCCCTAAGGAAGATTTTCATCGACCTCATCACATTCCTCCCTGCGCCAAATTCGGTCAAGAGCAGCATCTTAATGACCCAACCTGGCATGACTCTATTAAATTATTTCTTGTTTTGGGCCAGGTCATTCGGCCTAGCTAGCCCACTGATAACTTGCATGAAGAATGAGTTTTGGGGTTTTGAAATGGCATATGTTAAGGCAATAGTTTAAAAACTCGAGGACCGCACGCGCGACTCGATGTCTTGCTGGGACGGTTTTACTCCAATATTGGACAATGATTTAATTGACTTAACTCATTATTTAATAATTAAATTAATATGGCTTACAGAAAATTTAAATAGCAATATATATGCAAAATATAAAAATAATGGAAAGACACATAAACGCATGGTGCTTGTCATGTTGGTTAGAGACTTTGCCATCTCTGCTTCCCCAGTTCTTAGTAACTTGTTCCGAGTTTCACAATGACTCAGCTAAAAATCTCGCTGAGTCAAGTTAACTCAACGGACTTGATTTACGAATCGACTTGACTTGATTGAGTTTTGAGTTGACTAAGGTAATCAGAATAAGATAATTACTCTAAGGTGTTTTTGAGCGCCGGAAGGACCCGGTCGCAGTGCACATCGGTACACCATAGCTTGGAGGTGATGAAGAGCTCACTGCGGGTCTTGATGATGCCACGTCGGAGCGCTTCTGCTATGGCTTCGCCGAGGTGACGTTCCGTCCCATACAGTGCGGCCGTGTCAAAGTGCCTGTAGCCAAGATCGATAGCATCGATGAAGGTGGACACGAGAGCATCAGAGATGACTGAGGTTCCCGCTCCCGTTCCCATGCCTAGCAATGGGATCTTCTCGCCCGAACTAAGGACTGCTTCTGGAATCCCGCCCATGATCTTTGACAGATGATATTTTCTTTCTTGGGTTAATTAAGCTTTAGTAGAGATGGAGCCTTTGGGGGGGATTATATATGATGTATGTGCATGAATTGCATTCGGTTGCCAAATGGACTGTCCAGTTGACGATGGTGACGGGAAGGTTCCTCGACCATGCACATTGTTATATTTTCTTTGTAAGAAGTTCATAGGGACTGCGCCAAATGTACGGTGCATATGGTATAATGAATTATCAATCAGGTCCATTCATTTATGTCTCAAAAGTCAAAGCTATGGAACAATTCTACCTGCCAATTTTCTTCTGATCACTAATTATTTCTGTGTACTACTGATGCTCTACTAGCCAAAGCTTGGAGACGATTATCTATATATATATATATATATATATATGGAAAAGGTACTATGCGCTCGACCTCACGAGTCCCTTCCATGAGGTCGAGCTGTGTGGGCCCCACCGTGATGCGTTTCGAACATCTAACCCATCAGTCAGATGCACCATTCCATCGTGGGCCTAGGACTCAAACATCAAGTCAATCCGTGACTTTTGTGGGCCACACCACATACAGAAGTGGGGAGGGGCCATGCACCATTAAAACATTTATAATCAGTATTTTGGGTGCACAGAGTTTTGGTTTGCAAATCCAGCCCATCCATTATGTGTGTCCCACTTTCATGAGGGTTCAGACCAAGTTTCAACAGCATTCAAAACTCAGGTGGTCCCCACCAAGTGCTTTTATATGTTTTAACGGTGTTTCACATGATTTTAGATGGTATGGCCAACCTGAGTTCTGTATACGGCTGATTTTTGGGATTTACATAATTTAGAGGGTACCCATCAAATGCACGGTGTTGATGGTCGACACGCATCATGGTGGGGTCCACACAGCTCGACCTCATGGGAGCTTATCGTGAGGTCGAGCGCTACCTTTTCCCATATATATATATATATATATATATATATATCAAAAGAAGGCGGTACAAAGCTACTTCGGATGGGCCCCATAACAAAAGGGGGCAAGGCCCACTTATCGTAAAAGAAGAAAAACAAAATAGAGAGGCCCTGCTCCACACCCAAATAACTATCAAGTCCCTTCCCACAGATTACCCAGGCCCACCCTGTTAAGAAAAATCAAACCTCATGAGAGGGAGGTTTGAAGCCGAGAGAAAAAGGAATGGGCTTGGCCATCGCTACCTCTATCTACCAGGTCGTCAGCAACCACGTTCGCTTCTCTTGAATGGTGAGTGATGGATATTTCAAACTGCGACATAAGTCTCTTGATCCTAGCCCGCCAATAAATTATATTTCATGATGGGGAGGATGAGCGATTGAGCATATCCACCACTACCGCCTTGGAATCACTCTCCACTTCCACCTTGGAGAAACACCTATCCTCACAAAGAGACAGGCCCTCCCATATTACTCTGATTTTGGCCCTGGAGTTTGAGGCAAAACCGTACCCCTAGGCAAAAGCGAAGAGAAACGAGGTAGAACAATCCTTTAGAGAGGAAGTTCTGATACGTGTAATTTTCATCCATCCGAGTAAATGCACGGAGCCGATTGCTAGACAAATATGTCACTTGGACTAAATAATGATGGCTCCCCTATATTTTTGGTCTTATGCCCTGACATGAGCTGGCAAAATGGATGGATCACGCCTAAAATACATACATCATAGTGGGACCCACGGAGTGGCGTGTGGTGCAGGCAATCTGCTGCTTCCTGTACCAAGGGTTTCAGTTTGTAAAAGTGGGACCCTTGGTTCAGTCATTGAGACCATTGGTTCCATTGTTCGCCACTGTGGATCGTCCATCTACCAAAGATCTATTTGATTGCACATTCGGAATGGTACAATTTGTGTCTTGTTAATATACGGTCGAGATGAGAAATAAAGGAAAGGTCTACATGTATTGCTGTATTTTTCTTCTTAACCACATGTTTGCAAGCCCAAACGTCAAGAGCTACGAGTGTACCATGTTAAATTTTCTACATTCATTTGAGACTCCTTTTCTTCAGTCAACAAAAGTTGCGAACTTATATGGACCAGGTGAAGCCCACCCTTACCGACCTTCGAAGGAACAGATCATAGATACCATGTGCTACTGAGTTAGGTGCGTTGCATGTGGGCCGTAGATTGCGACAAAAAATGTGGGCTTCACCTGGTCCATATAAGTTTGCAACTTTTGTTGAGGGGTCACCCATGTGGGCCGTAGACTGCGACAAAAAATGGATGATTTTGAGGGAACTCGCACAACCAGTTGGCCCGTTAGCCTTTGCACCATTGATGCAAGTATTATCTCAAATTTAATGGTGGTATGTCACTGTTGCTCTAGCTAATAAAAGATAGCATGTATACCACATATCTAATCTAATGATGAACGGTAGATATCATTCCAATAGTTTACTTTTAGTGGTGTTTTGGATACTCTGGCCGCATATGCCGCTTGATACATAGGCACTACGCGGTGGCACATATTGCGTGTAAAATTCGGAAGAAATTTTACAAAATATTGTTGGTGAAGTCATAAATCTATCAATAACAAGGTCTATCGGTGCCATCAACAGTACTCGATGTCATCGAGCAGATGTCAATGCCACCGACAGGTGCTTTATCCCATCGAAAAAATTCGAAAAATCCATGTTGGTTGCTAAAACATTTGTGTTGCTACTCGATGTCATCAAAGGAGTTTGATGACATCAGCATATCTTCAATGGGTGTCGATGCTAGCGAAGGTTCTATTGAAAATGTGTATAGAATTGAGTAAGTACATAATTTATTTTCTATTCTGATTGTTTAGTTTCTATTCTGATTGTGATAGTATATATATCTGGTGTAATCGGGATTGGGATATAGAGAATGTGCTCTAAGGCTTTCTAATTTGTTCCTAAGGGTTTCAATGGTATGGTTAGGGCTCAAGGCT
This sequence comes from Magnolia sinica, assembly GCF_029962835.1. Classification (NCBI taxonomy): domain Eukaryota; kingdom Viridiplantae; phylum Streptophyta; class Magnoliopsida; order Magnoliales; family Magnoliaceae; genus Magnolia; species Magnolia sinica. Next base: position 68,666,694 of record NC_080587.1, on the reverse strand, counting down.
TATTCGAATCGGTAAGACTCCATCTCTTATAATTTCTACTTTTATAGTGCACTACCCATCGCTTTGTGCCACTATTTTTTCCCGCAAGGGCTTTTTCACGTAAAATTTAGTTTGTTCTTGTTTGGACATGGTTGTACGATTGCGAGTACTTTGCTTGATTCGTCTCTGAGTGTTTCTGTTGTTCTACAACAAGTGGTATTAGAGCTAATACTAGGAAGTAGATTGAATCTGAAAGCAAGGTACCAATGGCATCTAACCCGAAATTCGATATAGAAAAATACTCCAGTAAAATAATTTTGAACTGTGGAAAGTTAATTAAGATGAATTGTATCATAGTTCAACAAGGATTAGACGAAACTCTCCTTGAAATATGACTGGAATCTATAATAGAATACGAATAGAATAGGATGGATAAGAAAGCTAGAACATACATCCAATTGTGCTTAACTAATGAGGTCATTTACAATGTTATGAGAGATAAAATTGCAGTAAATACATTGACAAAATTAGAAAATATCTATGTGAAAAAATCTATTGAGAATCATTTATACTTGAAGCTATGTTTATTCAATCTGAATATGGCGAAGGGGGTTGACGTTGAAACCCACATTAGTAACTTCAATAGGTTGATTTGCAAATTATTGGATGCGAAAGATATGATGAAAGATAAGGAATAGACATGTATATTGTTAAATTCTCTTCCACTATCGTACGAGTCATTCAAAGATTCTTTGTGCATCGGTAGAATAACCATTAGCGTTGAGATCATTATGTCAACCCTTTAGTTGAAAACAATGAGAAAGAAAAACAGTGATGTGGGTGTTTCTATAGATGCATTGGTTATGAGGGAGATAAATTTTAACCAGGACAATGGATCTTCACGATTGAGGTCCAAATCTAAGGGTAAAGGAAAGGGCAAAGGCAAGTTGAAAGATAAGTTCTCAATCGGTTATGATGAAGGCTCTAATAACAGAGTGGAATTGAGAGCAGTATGGGATGGTTTATCCCATTGCATGAGGTTAGGTCTCTCCAAAGTAGAAGTGGAATCTGACTCTAAATTTGCGATAGAGCTAATTAATGGGAAAGTGGAACTAGCGTGGCGTTGGAAATAATGGGCAACCAGAATGGAGAAGTTGAAGATGAGAGGGCAGATAAGTTTCTGTCATATCCTGAGAGAAGGCAACACCCCGACTGATGGACTAGCCAGAATGGGTAGCGACAAGCAAGAGTGCTACTAGTTCAAGCAAGTCTTCGAACTCCCGACTTAGACAAGGGGACAAATGTTTCTGGATAAAGTGGGGCGGGGTTACATTAGGCAAGTTTCGTGGGAGAAAGAGTGACAAGACCGTTTCTAGTTTTTCTTTCTTATGATAGGCTATTGCTAGGCTAATTTTCTCCTCCAACGGCAGCCCGAATGATACCTCTACACATGTAAATCTTTTAATATGAATATATAGAGCTTAGCTTTTTTTTTTTTTTTTTTTTTTTTTTTAAGTGCTGAAATTGTGGAATGAATGGGCACATGCAGAAGGATTGTCAGAATCCTAAATCGAGAAATGATAATACAGATAGTTCTTATAGGAAAGCCAAGACTGGAATCTAGTAAGGAAATGAATGGTAGTGACATGTTGACTGCATCAAAATCCGAGTGCTTCGATGAAGAATGGTATAAAGTGGTAGGCACTATATCGGTGTGTATCAAGATGTTTGATGGAATGGATCGTATCTTGATCAAAGTGAGTCACGTTCTTAATTTGAAGAAGAGTCTGATATTTCTAGGAGCACTTGAGGCACTATGGTGCAAATACACCGGGTTTGATCATATGCTTAAAGTTTCAAAGGGGTCACTCATAGTCATAAAGAAAAAGAGGAATAGAAACATTTACAGATTGATCAGGAGTACTCATCGGGTGGAGTTGTAGCGTCTATAGCGGATTCCACATCTACACGTATGTAGCATGCACGTTTAGACCACATGAGCGAGCGGAGCGTGAAGTATCTTTCTGACCGTTGTTTAATTCTAGTTTTTAAAAACATTGATTTAGTATATGCGAGTCAAGAGTTAAGATTGTCTTTTAAGTTTAGGAAACATGTTTGTATTGAGGTTCTAGATAATGTGAATTCTAATGTATGGGGGTCGTCGCTCATGATTTCTACTGGAGGGTCGTTATTGTTTGTCATGTTTATTGACGACTATTTCAAAAAAGTATGGGTTTATTTCATGAAAAATAAATTTAATATTTTCACCAACTTTAAACAGTAGAAGGTGATGGTGGAAAAACAATCAGGGCAAAAGGTGAAAGCGTTGATGATAGATAACGGTGGAGAATTCACTTTTGGAAAATTCAATCAATATCGTAAAGATGAAGGGATTGTGAAGCACAACACAGTGTGCCACACACCAAAACAGAATAGTATGGCTGAGCAAATGAATCAGATTCTCTTGGAGATGGCTCGATGTAAGATCAATAATGCTAGACTGGGCAAAGAATTATAAACCAAAGGATAAAAAGTACATCTTTGTTAGGTATTGTAGTAGTGTGAAAGGGTATAGGCTATATGACCAGGTCATACGAAAAATTATTCTTAGTCGTAATATCAAATTCGATAAAGGATCCTTGTTCTATAAAGGTGAGCAATAAAAGGAAATGAAAAAAATTGGTTGTGTACGTTCAATTAGACAAATATGAGACACAACCTAATACTGAGATGCATACATATGTATAGGAGTAGGTGGAGCAACCTGTGTCACGCTTCAGACTCGGTGATCAGACTCACAAGGAATCCGACAGCCGGTTTCGACCGCAACAGCCTCTGTTGTACCCCATTCTCGGCTCCTGCCATAGGTTCCAATTCTGGGATCTTACAAGGAGGGTCTCCATATTATAATTTCAATCTAATTGAGCATACCCAAGATCATAGCAAGTAAATCTCAGAAAATAAAAAAGGAACACAATGCAAAATCTACTAAGAATTTAAACTTTATATGTACAAGGCCCAAAAGGAAATACATAATATAGAAGGAAGGGAAGGAAAGGTCTGTAATAGGTCCTTAGCTCACGCCAATCCAATCCACAGATCCTCCGCTACTGCACTGACCTAGGATCTCTTGCATGCATCAATCGTGCATAAGCTTATAGAAAGCTTAGAGGGTGGTGTAAGTGTGTGACAATGGTGTTCAGAAGAATAAGGAGAATGCAGAAGGAGCCAATGAACAATACCAATGCCTCCAGCAGTACCGAGGCTAAACTATGAATGCAGTAAGCCATACCAAGGCTATGCAATGCAATACATGAGTACTGGGCGCCATATTAAGGCGATGCAATATAAGGCTTATACAGCTAATGCAAATGCAATGCAAAGTAATGCCAGTCCTCATATCCAATCCGCACATCAAGTATAGTTCCATTAAAAGGAATCCACCGGGGTCAAGTACACTGCAGGATGACTACCGCTTTATAGAACCGTACAGTCAAATGAACGTAGGAGACCTCACTACCCGCCTATCGACAGCCAATCACCAACGAGGCTCGATGGTAGCGGACCCATTTCACTAGCTGGTCAAACTCAGCCTAGCTATGCCCCCTCACTCAGGCGGGTAAGTTCAAACCCCATCTCAATCGACCACGCAACAGTGGGAGTCGTGGCCTAGCAGTGTAAGACATTCAGGCGCTCATGTTTTCCACTCGATCTTGGCGTTGAGGCGTCTCCTCGGTACCATAGAAGTTTTGGGGCTTTTACCTAGGGATATCCTATGCACCCCAAATGCTCAAGAATCATTTTCAGTGTCCACACACGGCCATCCACGATATCTCTGTGGAGGCTATGGCCCTGATGAAACAAGGGCGAATATCCACGTGTTATGCAATGCCAGATGCATGAACCACATAATCATCCATGCATCAACCTCAAGCATCCACCATGCTCAAGAGGGTAAACTTCATCCCTCGAGGAGATACCAATATATCTTATACAATGGCACAACCATGACCAATCATACCTCAACCAAGCATGCATATGATGCGTATGGGAGTGGGCCATGAAGATGAATAAGGGTACCAATGAGGTGAATGAGAAGATGTACTCTCTACCTAACCATGAAGGGTCTAGGTACTTAACCAATTCTTCATAAGGAATACAACCTCGAGTAGGGGCCCATTTACCTAGGGTAGCCCACGAGACTAAGCATACAAAGATAGGGCTTATATAATATGGAAACGGGCCTAGTAAGGGACTAAAGTGGGCATTCAACCACACTTAGCAACTAATGGACCTAGAGGAGGTCCAAATGAGGACTTTCAACCACCATTGCCCCAAGGCATCTAATCCATAAACCACATAAGCATAAGGCCTAAGGCCCATATCCAACCCATATGCACATAAGTCCCACAAAAGGCACAAGGAAGTAGGCCCAATACTACCTCTGATAATCATGGCCCAAGGAGGGGAACCAAGGCCCAAAGCCCAAGTCCCATTGGCCACAAGACCCATACATTTAGTTAAACTTAAGGGGTAGCCCATGGGTAAAAATACATGGCCCAAAAATAAGTCTAAGTTGGGTGGAATGGGCCCATTTACATCAGCCCAAAAACTAGCACATTTAAGTGGGCAACCAAGGGCCCAAAAAAAGGTGGGACGTTCTAGCCCACTTTGGGCCCACTAGGAAGTTCCAAAAATCTGGTCATACTTGGGTCCACAAGGACCATAAAAAGGGGTAGCCAAGCTATGCACTAATCAAGCCCAAAAAGGGCACTAATCAAGCCCAAAATATTACCAAGATAGGTGTGCATCATGCATCCTAGCTTTCTCAATAAGGTGGGCCCCACATCTAATACAATTGAGTCCAAAACAATATTCATTTAGGCTCTTACTGAATTTTCAGTCCATCAACAATTTGGGCCAGCTGAAGCCCGGATACTTGTTAAAACATGTGAAAAATATTTTCATAAGGGCTAGCAATATTTATAGGGGGCCTCACAGATGGAAAAAGAGGGTGGTACACACAAAACAGGTGGGCCTGCTGCTGGGCTGCAGGCCCAGGAGCAGCCCATGGCCTGGGCGTCCTGGCCCATACACACATCAAAGTGGGCTCCGCACATCCCTGAGGTGGCTCCACATGGGACGTCCACCTGGGGTGGTCCCACACTCCACGTGGGCCACCACAGAGGGGGAAATGGTGTGGACACAAAACATACATCATAGTGGGCCAACCCATGGACGGTCCACCATGTTGGACGTCTAGCAGGGGACGCTGAACCAGCTGGTTGGCTCCATATACATGGTCCACATGGACCTTAGATACATCAAAGGTGGGCCCTAGTAAATATACATAAGTCTAGTTAGGCTGAGGCCCAAAATCAGCTACGACTCAAGAGGACGGCAAGGTAGCAGAAAATTCCAGCAATCTATGTTGCTGTACCAACTTTGGGCACTCCAATGGAGTGGGTCTAGGGCCTCTAAAAATCTGGAAATTTAGAGCCAAGGTCCCTCATCATGTATACAACAAGGGAAAGTCCATAAATATGGCCCACCATCAGAGAAAATATTTTTAAATTATGGTTTTTTGTGAGACAATGTTGCTAGAATTTACAGCAAAAAATTCAGCAACATACACATATTAGCCCACTCTTTTCGAGACCCAAATGAGACCAGTTGAGATTAAAAATTGGCATGCTTATAGCTGGGACATACACCTTCAAAATTATATATTACTTGGTACAAAAATCCCCACAAAAAGTCCCAAAATCTGGCCTCAAGTTGACCCAAAAATCTATCAAAATAGTTCTGGACAGCAACATATAACTAAAAGAATTAAATATAAACACTATTTAAAATGGGATTTAATCCCAGAAAATCATGGGATGGACCACCCTAGTGGGCCCCACAAACATCTAAACCTTCCCCAATAACAAAAACCCCTTACATGTGCTCCATTTAGGTGGATTTTTAAGGCCACATGTCCAAGGTAGCCGCCATGAACGTCCAACCTCCATGGACGGTCTGGATTTTGTTGGGCCACAAGGTAGGCCACACACAAATGATCAGAGGTTATCTATAAGGGAAAAACAAGGATCCGACCACAAGAGAAGGGTCTCCGACACAATAAGGCCCTTCCCTTCATCACACATGCATATAGATTCCAGTATACAAGATACACAAGATATACATGGATTATATGATTCCTACTTAGGATCTATGGTGGAGATCCAATCTCCATAAAGGATCAAGGGTCTAGATGACCCCAAAATCCCTGATCAAAGGAAGAAAAGGCTATAAAAGGGTCCATGGAGAATGGCCCCTTGCATGTAACATGCATGCAATGTAGGATGGGCTTCAAATCACATCCATAGAGTCTTGGGGCCATCACCATCTCTTGATGGGCCCCACATACTCCAATCATGAAAAGAAAAGATAGAGAACATCCAAAATACAATGAAATCTGAAATAGAAAATACATGCACCCACCTCTAAGGATCCAATCTCCAAATCTACATCAACATGATCTTCATGCTCCAAGGAAGGGGTTCCTAAGGTTGAGATGAGTTGTTGAAGGCTAGATTAGAGGGGATTTGAGGGAGAGGGGGCTGAAGAAATGGAGAGGGTGGGAAACGTCCATGGGTTTGCTAGGATGAGAGAAGAGAGAGAGAAAGAGAAAATGAGAGGGAAAGGAGGGCTTGCTAGAAAAGAGAGAGAAATGATTACTTCTCTCTCCTCGGATAGACAAAACCATGACAAGGCTATGGTAATACAAACAATCTTGTAGGCTCATAGGTTTTCTAGGTGTAGGGTGTAGGCTTGTTAGAGAGCCTAAGCCTATGGATGACATCATCACATGGGGAAGTGTGTGGTGCTAGGGTGGGGTCCACAATCTCACAAAATCAATGGTCCAGATCGAGCATGGCCCATTACTTGTGATGTACACATCGATTTCACGCATGAGACGCGACGTTAGAACCGTGGCACCAATGTGGATACAATGGCATAGGTTTCGAGTCGATTCGAGTCGGTTCAACGAGACCAGACTTAAGGATGACCGCAAACACTATCCATAGGTCGCAGGTCACTGGGATTCAACTAGTAGGACTGCGTGACCTAAAGAAATGACGTGCACACTTGGGTTAGGGTCTTACAGCTCTCCCCACTAACAAAGAAATTTCTTCCTCGAAATTTTCTAAATCCAGGATGAAATGAAAATGCAGAAACACCAACATCATATATAGCAATTATCAATAGAGAAGGCAATACATATAATCATATAGTCAATCAAGCATCAAACAAATGGGGATAACGCTCTTTAATCTCGACATCGCGTTCCTACGAGAATGACCTTGGTCCTAAGAACCTGCTCCTTCCAATCAAGAATACGAATCATCTGCTCGATGTAGGAAGCATCCTCACGGACCTCAAGGGGTTACCTATCAATCACTGGAATGATGTCCGACCCACACTTCCTCAACAAAGAACATGGAACACATCATGAATCACGGATAACTCTAAAGGTAAGGCAAGCCTATAGGCTATGGCCCCCATGCACTCGGTAATCTTGAAAGGTCCAATGAATCTCGGGGCAAGCTTTCCCTTCACTCAAATCGAACCATGCCCTTCATAGGCGAGACCTTGAGATATACCATGTCCCCAACTGCAAACTCGAGGGGTCAACGCCGACAATTAGCAAAACTCTTCTGTCGGCTTTGAGTTGTGCGCATCCTCCGCCTGATAATATCCACAATCTCTAACATCTGCTGCACAAGCTCGAGACCTAGGAGACGACTCTCTCCAACCTCAGTCCAACAGCTATGAGATCTGCATGGTCTACCATACAGTACCTCAAAAGGAGTCATGCCGATAGTCGCCTGATAACTGTTGTAGTACATAAACTCGGTAAGGCGCTGAGCATATCCTCAAGGATCTGGTTGACCCTTTCGGTCTGCCCATTTGTCTACGGATGATAAGCCGTGCTGAAATGTAAAGTAGACCTTATCACCTGCTGAAAACTCCAAAACTGAAACGTAAATCTGGGGTCTCGATCAGAAACGATCGAAACCAGAATGTCGTGCAGTCTCACTATCTCCTGGATGAATATCTTCGCAAGTCAGTCCATAGACCAGGAAGCACGCATCGGAATGAAATGCGCCGACTTCATTAGTCGGTCGACGATAACCCAGATGGTATCATGACTGCGCTGAGTCCTCAGTAAACTCGCGATGAAATCCGTCGACACATGCTCTCATTTCCACACTAGAATGCTTAACGGCTACAAGGGACCAGGGGGTCTCTGGTGATCGGCCTTAACATGTTGGCAAGTGTCACACTAGGTCATAAAGCTAGCAATCTGGCGTTTCATCCTCGACCAAAAATTCCGCCTCCTCATATCTCTGTACATCTTCGTGGAGTTCGGGTGGATGGTAAGTCTTTATAAGTGTGCCTCAGTCATCAGATCACAACATAACTCTGGTACATTCGGGACACACAATCGCCTCTGAAGTGTAATCCACCCTCGGAACCAATCTGTCAGTCTGACTGCACCATGGATGCTACCTCTGCTCGGTACTCCTGAAGTGACTCATCCGTCTGCTGAACCTCGCTGACCCTAGCAACCAAGGAGGGTTGAATCGACAAGCTCGAAAGCTAAACCATGGAAGACTACAAACCGAACTTAAAGTCAAACTCTGAAACATCCTAGAGCATCTGTCACTCTCGAACCATCATTGCGCCACCAGACCTCGTGGCTGATGGCTGAGCGTGTCCTCCACTACGTTCGCCTTACCTGGGTGGTACTGAAGGTCTTCAACAATTCCATCCATCGCCTCTGTCGCATGTTCAACTCAGACTGCAAAAATAAATGCTTCAAGCTCTTATAGTCCGAGAAGAGCTCGAACCTAACCCCATAAAGATAATGCCTCCACACCTTCAGTGCGAAGACAACTGCTGCTAACTCCATATCATGGGTGTAGTAGTTCAACTCGTGGACCTTAAGCTGGCGCGAGACATATGCCACAGGCTTCCCGTGGTGCATTAGAACAACACCCAAGCCAATTTTGGAGGAATCGGTAAACACAACAAAACCATCACTCCCATCAGGAAGAGTCAGGACAGGAGCGGACGTGAGGCAGTCCTTCAACTCCATAAATGCCTCTTCGCATGCTTCACTCCAGACAAACTCAGCGCCCTTCCACGGCAACTAGTCAGCGATGCTGCAATACGGGAGAAACCCTTGATGAATCGTCGATAGTATCCTGCCAGACCAAGGAAGCTACGGATCTCGGACGCATTCATGGGTTGGCCCTACTGACACACTGCATCAACCTTCGAGGGGTCCACAGTGACAACCTCCCTCCTCACCATATGACTAAGGAACTTCACCTCCTCCTGCCAGAACTCACACTTCTCCAGCTCGCATACAGCTGGTGGGCACAGAGGGCCTTGAGCACAATTTGCAAGTGCTCAATATGGTCATCGCGGGTCCTCGAATACATAAAAATATCATCAACAAACACCACAACAAACTAATCGAGGAAAGGCCGGAAGACCTCGTTCATTAGCTACATGAACATGGTAGGCACATTGGTCAGTCCGAATGACATGACAAAGAACTCAAAGTGACCGTGGCGCGTCCGAAATGCTGTCTTCGAAATATCCTCCCCTCGGACCCAAATCTGATGGTAATCGGAGCGCAAGTCTATCTTGGAAAAAAACTGTGCACCCTGCAGCTAGTTGAACAAATCATCTATAAGGGGAAGTGGGTATCGGTTCTTGATAGTGACTTTGTTGAGCTCGCGGTAATCCACACAAAGCCTCAACGAGCCATCCTTCTTCTTCATGAACAATACCGAGGCTCCCCAAGGTGAATTGCTGGGACGAATAAAACCCAACTCCTGGAGCTCATCCAACTTCTCCTGTAGTTCCCTCAACTCTATTAGTGTCATCCAGTAGGGGGCCTTCGAGATAAGTGCGGTATCGGGCACCAAATCAATCTGAAACTCAAACCCGGGATCTCCTAGAACACATTCGGGTACTCAAAAACTACTGGCAGCTGCTCAAAACACCCTGCCATGGACTCCTCAACAATACAAGCCAATAAACTAGATAACGACTTTCCTCTGGGCTCGGCAACAAACTGGAATAGTACTACCAAGTAGGGAATATGAAACGCGACTGTCTTTGCGGCACAATCCAAGTTAGCATAGTACTCAGCAAGCCAGTCCATACCCAGGATAACATGGAACTCTGCCATCAGCATCACGAACAAATTGGCGGGCAGGAACATCTCGCCAATCAACACCGGGTAAGAAGAACAATGATGGCTCAAAACAACAGACTTCCCCAAGGGAGTTGAAACGACTAAGGCCTCAGACGCGGACTATGACAGGATACCGGTCGATTGGCAAAACTGCTCGGCCACAAAGGAATGGGAAGCGCCGGAATCAAATAGAACATGGGCAATGCAAGCAGAAACAAGAAAAATACCATCGATAACACCACCGGTCGAAGACAGCGGATCTTGATGGGCTGCATAAAATCTACCCTGCGCCGGCAAAGGAAGCAAGCCGGAAGACTGCGGGTCCTGACTCTGCACCTGCTGTGTAGTGATATATACTCGACTCAGGGACTAGGGAGCTACATGTCCCCTCGGCTGTTGCAGTCTCTGCTGCTGCTGTGGCCGTTGTGGAGGCTGCCTAGCAGCCTTTACTGCTGAGGAGGAGGCCTAAGAGCGGGAGCCCGATGCTATGCTCACTGCTGATGTTGCTGCTGCTAAGGAGGATGGGGAGGAGGCAACTACGGTGGCCTTTGCTGCTGCAAGGGGAGAGGGCAATCACGCCTCCAATGCCCTGTCTGTCCACATCCATAGCAAACACAGGAAAACTGCCCGGAGGAAGTAGCGGTTGGCTGCGCTGATGATGAAGCTGCGAACTGTGCTGCAGGCTGCCTGAACTCAGATTTGCCTCTCTGCCTCTGCTGATGGTGTTGTCAGGAGCTGCCGGATGGTGGCCTTCTCTTTCGATCTCCGCTGGAACTCTGATCTCGGGTCCTATGGGACATGGCCCAGTCCTCATATACCAACGCTCTGTGGATGACCTGATCGAATGTCGTTAAGCAATGACCCACAACTCGACTGCGGAGATCGGGATGCAAGTCTTTTTGGAAATGGTGAGCCTTTCTCTTCTCATCATCAGTGAAATAAGGAGTGAATCTGGAAAGAACCAAGCAACAGGCCTCGTACTGAGACACTGTCATATCTCCTTGGACTAGAGTCTCGAACTCCATAGCCCTCTGCTCCTGAACATGCTCATGGAAGAATTTCTGGTTGAAGCGGACCATGAATTCCTCCCAAGTCTAAACAAACTGGGGCTTGACCATCCTCAACACTAATGACCACCAATGCCGGGCCTCGCCCTGGAAAAGAAAGGTAGCTAGGGAAACTCTCTAATCAGCCGGACACTGCATAGTGTCAAAAATCCTCTCGATCTTGGTGCGCCACAACTCGGAGGTAGACGGGTCAGGCTTACCCCTGAACCTCGGGGGATCATGCTGTCGGAACTCATGAAAGATCACGCTCTAATGTGGCAGGTTAGACTGTACAAGAATCTCGACGGGAGGCTGACAGGATTGAAGGACAACAGTGACGGCCTGCATCATCTGCTGAAAATGCTTAACCCCAACTGAAATCGTAGGATGAGAGGGGGCGGCACCTGCCTCAGACGGAGGCACGGGTGCAGCAGAAGGAGTTGGAGCCTCAGAAACCAAAACAGAAGGCCCGGGCGGGGGAATAGGCGCCATAGGGGGCAGAATCAAGACCTCAGGAACTGGGTCCTCAATAGTGGGAGCTGCATATGCTCGGGTCGAACAGGTCGCTAGAGCAGGATGATAACCACGGCCATGGGCACCTCTGCCATGAGCGCCTCGCTTAGGCGGCATCATCTATAGAAGAACAAGGACAACAAAGCATAGGGTTAGAATATTACAGGCTCAAACGAAAGGAAGGCTCTGGGGACACTACTTGTCCTAAACTCGCAACAGATATGCAATGTTATCTCAAGTTATTCCAAAATTACTTGTTATGCTCTGATACCAACTCCGGTCACACCCCATACTCAGTGATCGGACTCATAAGGAATTCGATGGCCGGTTCCGACCGCAACAGCTTCCGGAGTACCCCATTCTCGGCTCCTGCCACAGGTCCCGATCCTCGGATCTTACAAGGAGGATTCCATATTATAATTCCAATCCAATTGAGCATACCCAAGATCATAGCAAGTAAATCTCAGAAAATAAATAAGGAACACACTATAAAATCCATTAAGAATTTAAACTTTATAGGTACAAGGCTCAAAAGGAAATACATAATATAAAAAGAAGGGAAGGAAATGTCAGTAACAGGTCCTCAGCTCGCGCCAATCCAATCCACAGATCCTCCATTACTGCGCTGACCTAGGATCTCTTGCACGCATCAATTGTGCATAAGCTTATAGAAAGCTTAGAGGGCAGTGTAAGTGTGTGACAATGTTGTTTAGAAGAATAAGGAGAATACAGAAGGAGCTAATGAATAATACCAACGCCTCCAGCCATACCGAGGCTAAACTATGAATGCAGTAAGTCGTATCAAGGCTATGCAATGCAATACATGAGTACTGGGTGCCATAGTAAGGTGATGCAATATAAGGCTTATACAGTCGATGCAAATACAATGCGAAGTAATGTCAGTCCTCATATCCAATCCACACATTATGTACAGTTCCATCATAAGGAATCCACCGAGGTCAAGTACACTACAGGATGACTGTCGCTTTATAGACCCACACAGTCAAACAAGTGTAGGAGATCTCACTACCCACCTATGGACAGCCAATTACCAGCGAGGCTCGACGGTAGCGGACCCATTTCATGAGCTGGTCAAACTCAACCTAGTTATGCCCCCTCACTCAGGTGGGTAAGGCCAAACCCCATCTCAACCGACCTCACAACAGTGGGAGTCGCAGCCTAGCTGTGTAAGACACTTGGGTGCTCATATTTTTCACTCAATCTCGGCGTTGAGGCATCTCCTCGGTACCATGGAAGTTTAGGGGCTTTCACCTAGGGATATCCTATGCACCCCAAATGCTCAAGAATCATTTCCGGTGTCCATACACGGCCATCCATGATATCTCTATGGAGGTTACGGCCCTGATGAAACAAGGGCAAATATCCACGTGTTATGCAATGCCAGATGCATAAACCATACAATCAACCATGCATCAATCCCAAGCATCCACCGTGCTCAAGAGGGTAAACTCCATCCCACGAGGAGATACCAACATGTCCTACACAATGGCACAACCATGGTCAATCATACCTCAACCAAGCATGCATATGATGCGTATGGGAATGGGCTATGAAGTTGAATAAGGGTGCCAATGAGATGAATGAGAAGATGTACTCTCTACCTAACTATGAAGGGTCTAGGTACTTAACTAATTCCTCATAAGGAATACAACCTCTATTGGGGGCTCATTTACCTAGGGTAGCCCACGAGACTAAGCATACAAAGATAGGGCCTAGATAATATGGAAATGGGCCTAGTAAGAGACTAAGGTGGGCATTCAACCACACTTAGCAACCAATGGACCTAGAGGGGTCCAAATGGAGACTTTCAACTTTCAACTACTATTGCCCTAAGGCATCTAATCCACAAACTACATAAACATAAGGCCTAAGGCCCATATCCAAACCATATGCACAAAGTCCCACAAAAGGCATAAAGAAGTAGGCCCAATACTACCTCTAACAATCATGGCCCAAGGAGGGAAACCAAGGCCCAAAGCCCAAGTCTCATTAGCCACAAAACCCATACATTTTGGTGAACTTAAGGGGAAGCCCATAGGTACAAATACATGGCCCAAAAACAAGTCTAATTTGGGTGGAATGGGCCCCTTTACATCAGCCCAAAAACTAGCACATTTAAGTGAGCACCCAAGGGCCCAAAACCACCTTTATATAGCCCACAAGTCCATCTAAATGGTGAAAATCAGCCCAACATATGGCTGGGCCAAGGTGGGATGTTCCAGCCCACTTTGGGCCCATTATGAAGTCCCAAAAATCTAGTCATACGTGGGGCCACAAGGACCATAAAAAGGGGTAGCCAAACTATGCACTAATCAAACCCAAAAAGGCACTAATCAAGCCCAAAATATTACTAAAATAGGTGTGCATCCACATCTCATACAATTGAGTCCAAAACAATATTCATTTGGGCCCTTACTGAATTTTCAATCCATCAACAATTTGGGCCTGCTGAAGCCCAGATACTTGTTAAAACATGTGGAAAATATTTCCATAAGGGCCAACAATATTTAAAGGGGGCCCCACAAATGGTGAAAGAGGGTGGTACACACAAAACAAGTGGGCCTGTTGTTGGGCTGTAGGCCCAGGAGCAGCCCATGGCTTGGGCGTCCCAAGGCCTGGGCGTCTTGGCCCATACACACATCAAAGTGGGCTCCACACATCCCTGAGGTGGCCCCACATGGTATGTCCCCTGGGGTGGTCCCACAATCCTCTTGGGCCACCACAGAGGGGGAAACGGCATGGACACAAAACATACATCATGGTGGGCCAACCCATGGATAGTCCACCATACTGGACGTCTAGTAGGGGACGCTGGTCCAACTGGTTGGCACCACATACATCAGAGGTGGGCCCAGTAAACATACACAAGTCCAACTGGGCTGGGGCCCAAAATCAGCTACAACTCAAGAGGATAGCAAGGTAGAAGAAAATTCCAGCGATGTATGTTGTTGTACCAACTTTGGGCACTCCAATGGAGTTGGTCCAGGGCCTCTAAAAATCTAAAAATTTAGGGCCAAAGTCCCTCATCATGTATATAATAAGGAAAAGTCCATAAAGATAGCCCACCATTAGAGAAAATATTTTTAAATTATGGTTTTGTGTGAGACAATGTTGCTGGAATTTACAGCAAAAAATTTAGCAACATACCCATATTGGCCCACTCCTTTGGAGACCCAAATGAGACCAGTTGAGTCTGAAAATTGGCATGCTTATAGGTGGGACATACATCTTCAAAATTTATATATTACTTGGTACAAAACTCTCCACTAAAAGTCCTAAAATCTGGCCTCAAGTTGACCCAAAAATCTGTCTAGACAGTTCTGGACAGCAACATATAACTAAAAGATTTAAATATAAACATTATTTAAAATGGGATTTAATCCTAGGAAATCATGGGATGGACCACCCTAGTGGGCCCCACAAACATCCAGACCTTCCCCAATAACAAAAACCCCTTACATGTGCCTCATTTAGGTGGATTTTTGAGGCCACATGTCCAAGGTGGAATGTCATGAATGTCCAACCTCCATGGACGATCTGGATTTTGTTGGTCCACAAGGTGGGCCACACACACATTGAGGCCCTTCCCTTTATCACACATTGAGGCCCTTCCCTTTATCACACATTGAGGTTATATATAAGGGAAAAATAAGGATCCGGCAACAAGAGAAGGGTCTCCACCAGATTGAGGCCCTTCCCTTTATCACACATGCATATACATTCCATTATACAATATACATAAGATATACATGGATCATATGATTCCGACTTGGGATCTATAGTGGAGATCTAATCTCCATCAAGGATCAAGGGTCTAGATGACCCCAGAATCCCTGATCAAAGGAAGAAAAGGCCATGAAGGGGTCCATGGAGAATGGGCCCCTTACATGTAACATGCATGCAATGTAGGATGGGCTTCAAGCCACATCCATGGAGTCTTGGGGCCACCAACATCTCTTGATTAGCCCCACATACTCCAATCATGAAAACAAAAGATGGAGAATATCCAAAATACAATGAAATCTGAAATAGAAAATACATGCACCCACCTCTAAGGATCCAATCTCCAAATCTACATCAACATGATCTTCATGCTCTAAGGAAGGGGTTCTTAAGGTTGAGATGAGTTGTTGAAGGCTAGATTAGAGGGGATTTGAGGGAGAGGGGGCTGGAGAAATGGAGAGGGTGGGAATGTCCATGGGTTTGCTAGGAGGAGAGAAGAGAGTGAAAGAGAAAATGAGAGGGAAGGGCTTGGTAGAAAAGAGAGAGAAATGATTACTTCTCTCTCCATGGATAGACAAAACCATGATGAGGCTATGATGATACAAACATTGTTGTAGGCTCATAGGTTTTCTAGGTGTAGGGTGTAGGCTTGCTGGAGAGCCTAAGCCTAGGGATGACATCATCACATGGGGAAGTGTGTGGTGCTAGGGTGGGGTCCACCATTACACAAAATCAACGGTCCAAATCAAGCGTGACCCATAACTTGCGATGTACACGTCGGTTTCACGTATGAATGCGGTGTTAGAACCGCAGCGCCGATGTAGTTACAATGGCATAGCTTTCAGGTCGATCCGAGTCAGTTCAACAAGACCGGACTTAAGGATGACCGCAAACACTATCCATAGGTCGCGGGTTGCCAGGATTCAACCGGTAGGACCGCGTGACCTAAAGAAACGGCGTGCATACTTGGGTTAGGGTCTTACAACCTATGAGAAGGAATCCGCTAAGGAATCACATGTAACCAGCAATATATAAGGATGACTTAAAAGTCGCATTTGCCCTCATTACTGATAAGGAGGATCTGTTTAGTTTAGGAGGCTAATGATGAACCAGTTGTTGAAAAGTGCACTAGGATCCAGAGGCGGTAGCTTTGGGAGGAGATGGCAAGACTATCAAGATCAACCAGTGGCCCATGGGCCTATTATGGGGATTTTAACACCGTAGTCAATTCCTTGGAAAAGAGAAGTAGAAGAGACTTCGACATTGCAAGTGCAGAGGAATTTGTTGATGCTATCAACACAGATGGGCTGATTAATGAGGGATACTTAGGCAATAAATTTACTTGGAGCAACAATCAAGCCAGGAATGTGTGGGTTTGGGCCTGGTTGGATCGGGTGCTGTTCAACGCTAATTGGGGGAATGCCTTCCCCCAATGCCATGCCATGCACTTGCCTCATGCATCCACAGATCAAACTCCTCTACTTATCCTTTTTTCGAAGCAGCCCCCCATCTCCTCTCCCAAACCATTCCGATTCCAACAGATGTGGTTTCAGGCTGACTCTTTTATGTAGTTGGTTAGTAAATTATGGGAAGGCGAAGCATCATCCCAACCTATGTTAAACATCCAGATGAAGCTAAGGAAAGTTAAAACAACCCTTAAGATCTTGAACAAGCAGTCCTTCGACAGTATCTTCAATCAGTTGAAACAAGCTGAGCTCGATCTGGAAACGATAAAAGCTAAAATACAGAATTCATTTTCAGCAACAGGCCTGAACATAGACATCCAGCAGGATTTCTTAGCAGCTAAGAACAATCTTTCCAAGGCTGAACTTAAGGCTAAGATTTTCTAGAAGCAGAAGTCTAGAAACAACTAGCTGGCAAAAGGGGATAGAAATACCAAGTTTTTTTTACACTTCGGCAAAACCAAATTAGAGACAAGCAGAAATCAGGCTATTGGAACTGGAGTCAGGGGAGATTCTTAACAATCCGACAGTAATTAAAGAGGAGGCAATCAGATACTTTCAATCTGTCTTCAAGGTAAAAGAACGTCAAGCCCCCTCCATTCTTCCTTCAGTCATCCCTCAGCTCTTGTCTACCATAGAAAACTTGCAGCTCATGGCCCCCCCATCCCTCCTGGAAGTCCATCAGGTGATCCTCTCCCTCCCTAAAGACGGTGTGACTGGGCTAGACAGATTCTCAGGTGCATTCTTTGTGGGATGTTGAACATTGTGGGTCCGAATATTCATAAAGCAGTAATGTACTTCTTTCGGGGCTGGGAGATTCCCAGGGCATTCACATCCTCTCTCATATGTCTCATCCCTAAGTCCTAGTCCCCAAAAAGGCTCATCGATTATCAGCCCATTAGTTTATATAATGTTGTATATAAAATTTTTGCCAAAATCTTAGCTTCCAAGCTTAGGGCCTTCCCTCATATCCCCTGAGCAAGGCGCCTTTATACAAGGCCGCAACATTATAGAAAACATCACCCTTGACCAAGAGGCAATCAGAGACATTAATAGAAAAGTCCAGGGAGGTAATATCGTTCTCAAGCTTAACATGGAAAAAGCTTACGGTAAAGTAGGTTGGAAGTTCCTGAAGTGCGTCTTAGAGAGATTCAGTTTCTGCAAAGCTTGGATCAGCCTGGTTGAAAAATGCTGGGCCAATTGCTAGTTCTCCATCCTCATAAATGGGGAAGCTGCTAGTTTCTTCCACTCCTTAAGAGGTCTACGATAGGGAGACTCGCTATCCCCAAGTCTATTCATTATTGCGAACAAAGTCCTTAGTAGAGGGATCAACCAGTTGGTCAATCAAGGTACATGTAAGCCTTTCAAGTCGCTACAAGGGTGTCGGCAGGTATTGCACCTCCTCTACGCAGACGATGCATTGCTTTTTCTGAGTGGAGGGGTTGCCTCCCTGTGGTCGATCAAAGGTTTCCTTCAAGCATATCAAGAAGAATCTGGGCAAAAGGTGAACTTTCACAAGAGCTCCTTCTTTGCTCTGTTAAAGTCCTGCCATCGAGAGTCAGATCCATTGAGTCCTGCTTAGGTATCTCCAGATCTAATGCTTACCCTGTCTATTTGGGGGTGCCATTGTGTATGGGTAGGGTAAGAAGATCTATGTTTCAGCCCATAATTAATAAGGTGGAAGCCAGAATCTCGAGGTGAAAGGCGAGGTGTCTATCTCAGGCGGGCTGTGGCGTTCTATTGTGGCATGTTTTGGGCAGTATTCCAGTTCATTCCATGGTTACAACGCAGATCCCGACCTCAGTTATTGCTTGTTTAGAAAAGGACTTTGCCAACTTCTTTTGGGGTTGGGCAGACGGCAAGAGGAAGTTCCATTGGTCGGGCTGGAAAGAGTTAGCAATCCCTAAAGATGAAGGTGGCCTGAGATTTAGAAGACTTAAAGAAGTGATGAAAGCCCTCCATTTCAGAATGGTGTGGTCAGTCAAATTCAGTTTAAACAACAATATGTGGGGTGATTTCATGCGCAGGAAGTATGACTGAGATATACAACAATCGAGACAGATTTCACGTCCTCTAACCCCTCCCCCTATGGTAAAGTATTAAATGTTTGCTGCCAGTGCTAGACCAGATAATGCAATGTCATGTGGGCCAAGGTCACAACAACCTTTGGTCTTCCAACTGGACTGGGTTGGGGCGTTTGGATAGCGTTGTAGACATTCCCATCCCTCCAGCGTTATTGTCCCTCCAAATCAAGGACTTCCTAGGGGTGGATGCTCCCCTTCCCCCTTCGTCAATTCTCTCCTTCCTTCCTCAAGATGTCATCAACTTTGTTTTTCGAGGTGGTTATGGTATTTCTGAAGAAATTGGAGATAAGTTTTGGCCTCTCGAGCCTTCTAGCTCCTTTTCAGTCAAGTTAGCTTAGGAGTTCTCTAGAGAGACGAAACATAAAAAGGGTTGGGCGAAATGGGTGTGGCACACCAAAATGCCACCAAAAGTTTTCCTGTTCGTTTGGAGAGTCCTGCAGAAGGCTGTCCCATTGGAGGTTGTGGTCCAATCCAAAGGCATCCACCTTACCTCGAAGTGTTTTTACTGCGCCAACCAGCTGGACAGCAGGCCCACAATCGAGTCCCCTGATCACACCTTCTTCCATGGCTCCTTGGCGGTTGAAGTATGGGCCCATTTTTGTGTCATCTTCAACTACCCCCATTGGCCCATCATTCAATCGATAACAAGCTGTCGTAATGGTGGATTCCTTCCGCCCAGCTGAGGCCCATCTCCTATCTGTAAGGTCTAGCCCCCAGCTTCATTCTATGGGATATCTAAGCTGCCCGTAACCCTGCTAGATTCGGGGAGAAGGTTCCACTAACAGCTTCCGTGTAGCTCGTGTGAAGTGGTGGTTGTAGCACTGAGCAACGATCCTATCTTTTCCTTCCCCTCCTGGCAGTCTAAAGCTAATCAACAAGTCCTGAGGGACTTAGACATCAACATGGCAATTGGCGCAAGGCTAGGATATGAAGTGGTCAAGTGGTGTAGGCCGCCCAAAGGGTCTGTCAAGCTAAATGTAGATGGCTCAGCTAGGGGCAATCTAGGCCTTTTGGGTGGCAGGGGAATTTGTAAAGGCAATCAAGGGGAACTTCTCTTCACTTTCTCGATGGGCTATGGTGTTGGGTTCAAATCTAGAGAAGAGCTCTAAGTGGTGTTCAACGGCCTCTCCATTTGTATGCAAATGGGACTCCATAACGCCATGTTCGAATCGGACTCTAAAATGGTGGTATCGCTTTTATCAAGGGAGTCCAACCCTAGTTGGAAATGGAAATATTGGCTGCAGAGAATCACCAGGCTCAAGGATAACATAGATGTCCATATTAACCATGTTCTTAGGGAAAGCAACGGGCAAGCAATGGCATGGCCCGTAGGGGGTCGGAGCTTCAAGACTCCTTTTATTCTACAAATGTCGATGATCTGCCCTAATCTGTCAGGGGTCTTTTATTCTTTGATAGGGTCGGGCTAGGGGCCATTAGGCAGGTCCATTTGGATAGTCTAGCGGGGCTGGGCATTGGTATACGATGTACGTAGTATACGATAAGCTTATCTGGGGATTCCTCCCTGACAAAGTCTGAATGTGGATGTGTTGTATAGTTCTCTTCTTCTAATTAATATACATCGAGCATTTTCTTTTAAAAAAATGTTGAAAAGTGAAAAGTAGTGATAAATGATGAGATGGACTCCTTCTACAAGAATGAGACGTGAGAGCTGGTGGAGCTTCTCGTTAGCCATAAAACCTAGTGCAAGTAGATCTTTTAAAAGAAACATGACAAGTAGAAGGTAAGGTTTGTAGCGAAGAGATATGCTCAGAGAGAAGGTATGAACTTCATTGAGATATTCATGCCCGTAGTAAAGCAAGTATCTATCATATTTGTATTAGCGCTGGTTGCCCAATACAATCTTAAGCTGGAATAGATAGATGTGATGATTATTTTCCTTCATAGGAAATTGGAAGAGCAGATTTACATGAAGCAACCAAAAGGTTTTAAAATATAAGAGGCATAAAATAAGATTTGTATGGTAAAGAGGTCATTGTACAACATGAAGTAGTTGCTTAGGCAGTGGTACAAGAAATTTGATTTTTTTCATAGTGAGTAAGAAGTTTACAAGGAATTATTATGATCATTATGTATATTACAAGACATTGAGTGATAGAAAATTTATTATATTGGTATTGCATGTTGATGACATGCTTATCGTCAGTCATAGCATATCTGAGATCGTCATATTGAAGACTCAGTTATCAAGGATATTCGAGATGAAAGATCTATGGGTTGTAAAGAGAGTTCTCGCCATTTATATATACAAAGACATGAAGAGGAGCAAGCTATGTTTATCTCAGGCAAAATACCTTAAAAAGGTATTGTTGAAGTATGGGATGGACAAGACAAAGTTGGTCAGCATTCCCCATGCGGCTCATTTTAAGTTTTCTTCTGAACAGTGTTTTAAAATAGATGAAGAAAAGCAAGTTATATATCATGTGCCTTATTCGAGTACATTTAGTAGTTTAATGTATGTCATAGTTTGTATAAGACTGAATATTTCACATGTGATTGGTGTTATTAGCAAATACAAGTCTAACCCCAGCCAGCAACACTAGGAGGCAGTGAAATAGCTACTTCAATATATTTGAGGTAAGCAAAACTATATCTTATCTTTTGAAAAATCAAGGGTCAAGCTAGTAGGCTCTGCGGATTTAGATTACGTGGTTAATGTGGATAATAGAATGTCGACTTCCGGTTACTCATTTCTGCCAGCGGGTGGAGCGATCAATTGGATATCGAAGCTAAAGACCTATGGCTATGGTTATCGTCTGTAGCATGACCATAGCTGCAGATACTGTAGCCATAGGGCTACAGCCTATGGCTACGAATTTAATCCATATCCATAGATGTATCGGCTACAGATATAATCCGTAGCTAAACTTTCTATAGTGAGATGTACAAATAGCCACGGTTAATATTTGTAGTTAAAAGTGTGACTAGATCCATAGCTATAAGCCGAAGTTAGTAATAGCTACGATTTTTAAGATTTATAGCTACGGATAAAAGCCGTACCTATATCCTTTTTTGAAAAGAAAAAAGTGTAATAATAATAATGGCATCTCTTACCATTGCTAGTACATGCGATAGATTAATTCATATAAAAATTCCAGATTCAACAATAAAAGAAACCAGTTCATGCACAAAGAATTTGTAAACTAAAGGAAACAACTCCCACATTCAAAACCTCAAAATGTGTAATATCAACAAGGAATGTCCTCCAATCATGAAGAGAAGGCCTAAAACCTAGTTCCTTGAAAAAAAAAAAAAAAAGACTAACTTCACGCAAACAAGCAACATTCTTCAAATCCAGCTTAGGAAAGTTCTTCCCATCACCAAGAGAAAAGAAAAATCTAAATCAAATTGCTTCTCTACTAACAAGTTATTAAAAAATACATTTGAGGCCTTTGATTGCTACCTAATTAGACAAAAACCCAAATTCAGACTAAAATCCAAAAAGAAGAAGCAGCATGTAGAGCTGTCAGGTGGTGCACATGGTCTAGCAAAAATCATATAAGTGAATGGATGAAGCATTCATTGAGAACAAACAGGAAGCAGAACTTGACCTGCAGAAACAGATTCAATGGAGCCGAATTGGATAATCTAGAGAGAGGAGCTACCCCTCCTAAATCAGCTTCAGTTGTTGTGGCATTGGCCCCTTGGCCTGATGCCTGATTTGAGGGAACTCGAGCTACTAGAACAGCAACTTCGGTTGCCGCCGGAATACCCTGAAATAGGACAAAATCAGCTAAAGATCAACAAGCACAAACGAAAGTGTCGAGTTATATATCTTGGAATTGTAACTAATGTTTAGACATACAGAATATAAATATTCCACAGCTCGCTCTAAATTGTTGTAAGCTGCACGAAGTGCGCACATGACTGTCTCTCAGTCCCAGCTACCACCGCCCATATCTATTATTTGTTGAATCATCTGCTCAAGAGTATTACCCGTGACCAGATTGGTTGCAGCTTGACCATATGCATCAGCTTGCACCCTACAGTTTAGCAATAAAAATCATAGTATTATTGACAGAAGTACCCTCCACCCTTACTCATCAGGGATCTAAAAGAAGTTCAGAGATGAGAGGAACAGAAGCAGTTTCCATGTCAGGGACCCCAAGATTGTTCTCATCTTCCTTTAAAGTACCCAAACTCAAGATTTCTTGCTCACCTCATCCTGTGTAAGTTGACTCCTTTTTATCTTCCTACTCTGTTTTCCCATGGCCAATTTTGATACGTAGTTCCATGCCCTTCAATTGCTGAAGTGTCCCTCACACTAACAGCTAGCTGAAAGCTTGTATCTTTGTAATTCTAATGTGTTATATATTTATGTATTTGATGCTCAATTCTATTTCATTTGCCTAAAAAAATTCTGATTGATTACTGCAGACTGAAGTTTTCTAATCCCACCTGTGCATTACCCAACCCCTCTATATGCAGGCATGTGCGGTGAGCATCCAAGCCATCAGCAGGAGGACCCCGCTATGTACATTCCCTTGCCCACAAGTCATGATAGTCTGCTCCTCATTGGGGCATGTCTAAAAAAACAAGGTTTCTTTGACAGTGACAACCATTTGTAACATGCTCTGGCCCACATGATGAGTAGACTGGCCTGATTTTTGGAGTAGGGCATCTATAGCATGGTAAACACGTCAGGTGTGCTTGGATCTTGAGTGGTGCACATGAAATCTTTGCATGTAGATGGGCTAGGCGATCATGCTTGTGGCATTAGGAAATTGTACAAGATGTGAAATTCCTATATTTGAGTTCATTACAAGTCAAGGTTGCATTTTGACTGTAGTTCAAAAACAAGAATGTAACTTAAACCAATTCAACCCAAATACTTCACTAAGGGAAGCAACACCCTTACTTAGTAATGTTTACCCAGATACTTCACTAAGAGTGTTGAATCGATAACCCATTTGCTCTCAATCACAGTTTCCTACCTATAAAGAAATAAATAAACATAACAAGAAACCCAAACAATGAAAGAATCAAACCAGTCCATAAAGGACCAGAATTGTCTACAACACCTATTTTACGTAGCTGCATTAAACAATGAAAATGTTTTTCGATAAATCATCCAAGAACTGGGTTTTACCTTATACTTCCACAATTTTGCCAAAAAAATTGATATGGGTAATTTCAAAACTATGCAATAAACAAAAAGAAAAATTAGGAGCGGGTTAATTAGATATCAATAATCGGCCCATGGATTGATCTGGTTTTAGATGAATTCATATTAGGAACAGGTTCCAATTGCATACCGACAAATATTTTGATGAAGAGGGTTTTCATGAAAATCCTGATAATGGGATGGTAAATTCAATGCTGGTGATTTCAATCCAACCCAAATGAAAATGCAGTTTCCATCAGTAGATCATGAAGTTGATAATGATGATGATCAAGTTGTATCTGCATTAGTGCAGTTGCCATTACCATCTCTTCATGTCCTCTCATCACTCACTTGTGAGTTTACTACATTTGAAATCTTTTACATTCCACTTATATTTCATATGTTAGTTACCAAAATCTTCACTTCTTTGTCATTCCCAAAAGAAAACTAAAATAAAATCGTTGCAATCTTAGCAGGAAATGGGACTTACATATGAGTTGAGAAGGGATATGCAACGGCTTCATCAGGAAGTGCCTAAGCTAGATTTTATTACCTGAATAGTCAAGCCAATGTCCAAGATGCAGAGCTTCAATCTGTCTACAAATATGCTTCTCCAACTCTTGAAATGGTCATGAACCAAATATGGCCTCAAGCAATTGTCTACTTGGGTTTTCAAGGATACAGTGTCCCTATACCACAGCTTGAACTCACTACCAAAAAATGGAGCAAAGGCTACGGTTATTAGGAATAACCAACAAGCATTTATACAACTGCCCACTGAATGAGCCATAACATGAAAAATTCAGGTCATCCAGATAGTCATCCACATGGCCCCATCATGGTGACGAAGCAATATATTCTCGCAAATGCACCATATCAAAGTGTCTGTACAAACCTTAAGTTTCTGTACAAACCTTAAGTTTCTTGGAGCCATGAAAGAAATTTGTTATTTCTGCTTGTCAATGAGCAATGCAATTTTAAATCGAGCATGAACATCCTACATGTCAGCTTGTAATAGCTACTGCATAACATTCCAATTACCCATCCATGACACTGGATGCAGCACTAGCAGAAGATGACGCCTGAGCTGTAGTGGCAACAGAACCAGAAAAAACTAATTTTTGTTACACCTTCAGGGGATACACCTGCAGATGTTGAAGTAGAACTTGTAAAAGAATCACAAAAAAATAATAATAAATAAATAATTGCACAATCACAACAACATGGGTACATTCGGAAACCAAGTAGGCAATTCACAGCCAAAGCCATCAACCTCGAGAAGTAAACGAGGGCTGAAGGAGTAGAATGGAAATAGAGTATCAATTACACAAGGAAGCTACTTTATACCAGTTCTAGCTTCAAATAAAAGCTCAAAGTTCAAGCGAGGGTGGATTTATAGTATAATAGCTAAAGAGGCAGGCTTACAAACCACAAAATAAGCTAGAGAAAAGCAAGGACCATCCAGGCATCAAAATATGTAAGAATAAGGTTCAAATGTAAAATTAAATAAGAAAATTGCAAGCCTGATGAAATCTCATTAGGAAATGAACTCAATGCAATAGTAGACTTGGTTCAAAAAGGTTTATGATCAATTCACGATCTGAATGTAAAAACTCGCCTGCTTCAATGGCACAAAACTTGTCTTTGAAGGTGACAAAAGATGGAAATATATAAATGAGGCATAAGTATTGATGTATAAAATCAATCCTTGATGCAGATTTTGACATTAAAATGCATGTTAAGCAATATTAGGAATAACAACAATTGCCAACTCACTGCAGCAGTTAAGAGTTCGTACACATCAAACTACCAAATAAAGACATAACTGAAAATTAATAGATCAAAATATGAAATGCCTAAAAATGCATAATTAGAACTTCAACATCTAATTATTAGCATTGCCACATTGATATGAAAAGAACAGATGATCAGATTTTGAGGCATTCATAAGAAAATGAATAAAACCCTTTATAACCACATGTGAGTGTAAACCCTTTATAACCAATAAAACTTACAGGCATCCAAATGAACCCTAAAGCTAAGCATGGAAAAAACAAGAGGAAGTAATAAGTTCCTAGTGCATTGGGTTGAAGTATCCTCATACTTGTTACAAGTGGGGCTGGTAGTTCAGCGATGCGAGCTTTAATTCGATAAGCTCTGCATAGATGGAAAATGCTTCAAAAACATTAAAGAATGGAGCTCCCAATCTGTTGGTCATTGTCCTATAAAAGATGATTCGGAAAATAGAATATAAACATCAATTGTTAAGGGAATACATGGTCAAAGATTGGATGGTAAGGAGTGTTGCACGGCACGCCAACAATGCTAGTGAACCGAGATCCAACCTCAGGTCTCACCCACAAACGATAAACAAGAAGAAAAATAATCTAGAAGTAGAATCCAAGCATACCAACAAACCATATGCCAGAAAATACGTGGAAAAACCCCAACAAGGGTAAAAAACCACTGGTAAAAACTTCCACTATGAAGAAAAACGAGATTACAATCAATATACTAACCTTCTCGATGCTCCCATGCACAGAGATAACCCTTAGCCTAGCTTTAGAAAGCCCTTTTTCATACCCTAGAATAACTCTAGGACCCCTATTTATAGTTTAGGTAACTCCCTTCCGCACCTTGGCAAAAACTGCCTCAAATTTACACAGTCCGGACCAAATCCGGACTACGATCTACGTAGGCTCGACTAGTCGAGTAAGGGCCTCGACTAGTCGAGCGGCCCACTTGACCGATCGAGCGGCCCACTCGACTGGTCGAGCACCGCGGATTTCCAAAACATTAGCTCGCTGGACTTTGAGTCGAGCATCGCTTGACCAGTCGAGCGGCCCACTCGACCAGTCGAGCAGTCCACTCGACCGGTCGAGTAGCGCGGTGAAAGGCCTCTATTTTTCAACAGGCGCATTGGTGTGCTGGCTCCACACCTCAACAATCTCTCACTTGAAGACACATCACTGTAATCCTTCGTCTTCTACATTCAGAATGCACCACCTCCTCGTCTTCAAGCCTAAAGACCAATCAAAGCTGAACAGAGCTTCAGCTTCTCCTGTGTGACCGCCTTGGTCAGCATATCTGCAGGGTTCTCACTTGTATGGATCTTCTCTAGAGCAATCGATCCATCTTCCAGTAACGAACGTATGAAGTGATATCTGATGTCAATATGCTTTGTCCTTGAATGAAAGACTGAATTCTTAGCCAAGTGTATTACACTCTGACTGTCACTCTATAGCTTGTAATCTACTTGCTTCTTTCCCAACTCTACCATGAAACCTTACATCCACACCATTTCATTGCACGCTTCTATAGCTACAACATATTCTTCTTCTGTTGTACTAATGGATACTATCTTTTGTAACTGAGAGACCCAACTGATTGCAGCACTACCCAGAGTAAAAACATCCTTGTAGTGCTTCTTTTGCTATCGATATCTCCTGCCAAATCTGATTCTACGTAGCCTTGTAGCTTGATTTTCGATCCTCCACAACACAGCCCTACATCCACAGTACCTGCCAGGTATCTAAGGATCCACTTCACAACTTTCCAATGTTCCTTCTCGGGGTTGTTAATGAACTTGCTAACAAATCCCACTACTTGAGTAAAATCTAGCCTCGTGCTCACCATAGTATACATGAGGCTCCCAATAGCTAACGTGTTTGGGACTTTATTCATATAGTCCCGTTCCTCCTGCGTCTTCGCACCTTGCTCCTTAGAAAGCTTGAAGTAGTTAGCTAATGGAGTGTTAACTGACTTAACACCTCCCATACTGAACCGATCAAGTACCTTGGCTATGTACTATGCCTGTGACAAAACTAGTTTCTTATTTTTCCCGTCACGCCTTATCCTCATGCTTGGGATTATTTTGCAACTCCTAAATCCTTCATGGAAAATTCTCTAGACAGTTGTCTTTTGAGATCTGAGATGTCCTTCATGCTTGATTTGGCCACAAGCATATCATCAACATACAGAAGAAAGATTATGTACGACATATGAAACTTCTTCAAATAGCAACAATGGTTTGCATGACATCTCCTAAAACTGTCGAACTTCTTGTACCACTGCCTCGGAGCCTGCTTTAGGCCGTATAGACTCTTCTTCAATCTACCTACCTTATTCTCCTTTCCTGGTGTCACGTATCCTGTCGGCTAATGCATGTATATCTCTTCTTCAAGGTCTCCATGAAGAAAGGCTGTATTAACATCTAGCTACTCTAGATGTAAGTCCTCTGTAGCCACTATACTCAAGACCATGCGAATCATAGACATTTTCACAATTGGTGAAAATATTTCAGTGAAGTTGATACCTACCTTTTGTTTAAACCCTTTCATAACCAATCTTCCTTGTACTATTTTGAACCATCGTGCTCCTCCTTCAGTCTGTAAACCCACTTGTTATGAAGAGCTTTCTTACCCTTAAGTAGAGTGACTAGCTCCCATGTGCGATTGGATTCAAGAGAGTCCATCTCATCATCCATGGCCTGCTCCCACTTAACCCATTTATCTAACTGTAATGCCTCTTCAAAATACTCTGGTTCACCATTATCTGTCAGTAATAGATAATGTAAGGGGGGTGAGTATCAGACCTTGGGTCTCCTCTCCTAAGTAGACCTCCTCACAACTGGTGTTTGTGGCTCTGCCTCATTATGCTCTTGTGCTTGCTCATCCTATAGCAGTGTAACACCTATGTCTGGTAACTCTTCCAGCTCTACGAATTCTTTCTCATCGGCCTTATTTTGCTGCACACTGTCCTTATACACCACTTTTTCATTGAAGACTACATCTTTACTTTTGATGATTTTTCAGTTTTCTGTATCCCAATACCTTTAGCCAAAATCATGTTGCCCGTATCCTATAAACATGCACTTCTTGGACTTCGCATCCAATTTGTTTCTGTGCTCTGCATTAATGTGAACATATGTTGTGCAACCGAGCACTTTGAGATATGCAAGGTTCACTTCTTTCCTAGATAGCGTTTCTTTTGGTAGCCTACCATCCAATGGTGTTGAGGGACTTCTATTGATGAGATATGTAGTAGTATTCATAACATCTGCCCAAAACATCTTAGGCAACCCTGCATGAAACCTCATGCTCTTGGCGCGCTCAAGGATAGTCTTGTTAATGCGCTCAGCCACACCGTTCTTCTGCGGTGTCCTTAGAGTCATTTTCTTATGTTTGATTCCATTTACTATATAATACTCCTCAAACCTTTTATCACAGTATTCTCCCCTATTATCTGATCTGAGACATTTTACTGTTTTACCTGTCTCATTTTTTACCATTACTTTTCACTTCTTAAATACATCCAATACATCAGATTTTTGCTTTAAGAAATAGACCCACAGTTTTCTACTAGCATTATCACTAAAAAAAATAAAATAACGTGAACCACCAAGAGATGATACCTGTGCCGGTCCCCACACATCAGTATGTACAAGCTCAACAGATGCGTCTTTGGAGTGCGTCCTATTTTCTTGAAGCTCACCCTCTCTACTTGCCATACACGCAGTCCTCGCAGAATTTCAAATCAATAGATTTTAGCCCTGGTAGCTTTCCTTTTGACAATAGTACTTTCATCCATTTCTTACTCATATGTCTCAACCTCTGATGTCATAACTACCCATTCACTCCAGTTGATGCGACTGCGAGTGAACGATACGATCTTGAAGTCACGTACAAAGTACCTTTCTTCTTTCCTTGAAATATCACCAAGGCACCTTTTGTGATCTTCTCGGAATCACTCGTGAATGTCGTCACATATCCAATATCGGCCAACTGCCCCACTGAGATCAATTTCCGTTTCAAACTCGGTACATGTCTGACATCCTTCAATTTCAAAACCGTTCCATATTTTTGGCTTATATGAACGTCTCCCTTTCTAATAATACTACGCGGCTCATCATCACTCAGGTAGACTTTTTTGAAATCACCTGACACATAATCACACAGAACTTCCTTACACGAAGTGGCATGAAACAAAGCACCAGAGTCTATAACCCAAGACTTATTCCTCACATTAAGAGATAAAATCAATGCCACTGTGTCACTCTCCTTAGATAGATTCACTGAATCTTTCCCACCTTGAGACCTTCCTTCTTGTTTCTTAAGTGCCCTGCAATCACGTTTTATGTGCCCCTTCTTCCCGCAATACTAACACCTGTCCTTGTCTTTTAGTCCCTTGGACTTCTTCCTCGACTTAGAACGTTCATATTTATTGCCTCCTTTGTTCAGCGATCTTCCTCTTCCTTCAACGTTTAGAACATTCCCCGAATCCCGTAAAACACCCGATGTCTTTCTTCTAAATTCTTTGCTGAGAATTAGATTGGCCACATCATCGAACCTCAGCTTTGTCGACCCTGAAGAATTGCTCACAGCAATCACCAAACCATCCCAACTATCTAACGAACTGGACAAGATCAATAACGCCCTGACCTTGTCCTCAAAAATGATGCCAACGGATTCCAATTGGCTTGTGACAGCATTGAACTTGCTTAAATGTTCAGCCACGCTCCCACCATCTGACATCTTCATGTTGAATAGCCGTTTTATAAGATGAACCTTGTTGGACATTGAGGGTTTCTCATACATCATAGCTAGAGCCTACATTAATTCTTTTGTGGTCTTTACCTTGGATATATTGAAGGCGACACTCTTAGACAAAAAAGAGTCAGATATTTTCTAAAGCCTTCTAATCCAATAAAGACCATTCATCATCTGTCATCTTTTCTAGTTTCTTCTCTTTTTCTCCCAAAGGAATATAGAGGTCCTTCTGATACAGATAATCCTCCATCTGCATCGTTCAGAAAGTAAAGTTTGAACCATCAAACTTCTCAATTCTAGTCTTCCCTTCTTCAGTCATCGCTCCCACTTAAAGTAAACCAATAGCTCTGATACCAGTTGTTGCGCAGCGTGCTAATAACGCTAATGAACTGAGATCCAATCTCAGGTCTCACCCACAAACGATAAACAAAAAGAAAAATAATCTAGAAGTAGAATCCAAGCATAACAACAAACCACAAGACAGAATATAAGTGGAAAAACCCCAACAAGGGTAAAAAACCATAGGTGCAAAATTTCACTATGAAGAAAAATGAGATTACAATCAATATACTAACCTTCACGATGCTCCCATGCACAGAGATAACCCTTAGTCTAGCTTTAAAAAAACTTTTTTCATACCCTACAATAACCCTAGGACCCCTAATTATAGTTTAGGCAACTCCCTTTTGCACCTTGGCAAAAATTGCCTCAAATTTACATAGTCTGCACCAAATTTAGACTAGGATCTACATAGCCTCAACTAGTCGAGCAAGGGCCTCAACTAGTCGAGCGGCCCACTCGACCGGTCGAGCACCCCACTCGACTGGTTGAGCACCGCAGAATTCCAAAACATTAGCTCGCTGGACTTTGAGTCAAGCAGCGCGATGAAAGGCCTCTATTTTTTAATGGGCGCATTGGTGTGCTGGCTCCACACCTGAACAAGGAGCTCCAAATTAGATTTGGTTACATCATAACAAAAAGAGAACTTGTAAAAATATTGAAATATTACTAACACAATCTACTTATGGGCTTCAAAGCATGGATTGACTACAAACAAATCCAAACGTGTTAGCTCCTTAAGGTGTTACCTATTGACAACAAAAATTATACTACCGTAGTTAAGAGTTACACATGAACTGAAAATCTCACATCCATACGAGAATTCCCAAAGAAGGGAAACTCTTTTTAAGCAAAAGGCAACAAGAGGAATTCCTACAATGAATGATTAATTGCTTTCATATCGATACATGAATTCCCATATAAGGGAAACTCATTTTAAGCAAAAGGTAATGAGAGAAATTCCCACAATGAATGATTGATTGGTTACATTCCTAACCATTGTGCAAGTTAATGAACAGGAACCATAGTAGTTGCCAATGCTTGTTAGAAAAAATTGAGTTAGATTTATTTTATAATGCACTCCAACATGTCCTTAAATCATAAAGCCATTAAAATGTTGCATTTGTTTAAAGTACTTAACCATAGAATGTGATTTATCAGAAGCCTAGGGGAAGAAATATGAGGCACATATGATTGGACCATTTTCAATACAATTGACGTATAATCACCTAATAAGAAAGATTATTAAGAATCACAGACAATCAAAAGTTGGGGCACAATGCCTACATTTTGTCTATACTACCCATTTCTTAGTGGGCCACATTCAAGATTATCATTACCTTAAAAGCTTAACAATAGGACAATCTTAATGGTCCAAATGGGGGCACTCTAAATAGATGGTCCGCAATTTGCCCAATGGTTGTGACTCAATGAGGGGCCCCTCATGTCAGTGAGTGGAGCGCATTTTAGAGATCTCTGATGGACAACCCCAATTTCTCATCTTGATTCAAAAGTTTTCCTTCCCAAGAAGTTGTTAATGGTGGGAATTTATCACCACCGTTTTTGGTGGTGTGGTCCACCTGAGATTTTGATTTACCTTAATTTTTACTTCCAGATTTACCAATTTTCAGAAACATGAACGCACAACAATCCACACGCATATACGTAGCCATTGTGCACATGTCATCCTTGTTGAGGCATTTTATCAAACAGTTTTAACCACATAAACAAAACCCTAAATGGAGAAACGAGAGCAAAAACATAGTAAATGTAGCAAATGAGGCGATAAATTCCAAAATCATGATAGAAAGATCCCATTTCTTCACTGATAATCAAGATCTTCGGTCAAGAATAAGAGAAGATTCGCAAAACATAAGGAAATTGATAAAAAATAAAAGGAAAAATCGCTCACCTTTCTAAGTCCGTTGAGATAGAGAGAGAGAGAGAGAGAGAGAGAGAGAGAGAGAAAATGCTAGGGCTTTGAAAATAGGATGATTGAGAGAGAGTGAGAGACGGTTTTAGGCACAAAGAGGGAGAGTCGGTTTTGGGTGCAGAGAGAGAGAGAGAGAGAGAGAGAGAGAGAGAGGAGGGGGGAGAGAGAGAGAGAGAGAGAGAGAGAGAGAGAGAGAGGGTCGTATAGTGATTTGGGCATGAGACTCTATTTTGAGTGTGTGCCCAATTATTTTTGGCATGGATTGGGTACGTCCATGGGGTCCACCATGATGTATATGGTTTATCCATTCTGTCCATTCATTTTTATAAATACATTTAGGGCATGATTCAAAAAATGAGGCAAATTGAAGGCTCAAGTGGACCACACCATATGAATCATGTGTGATTTAATATCTATTGTTTCCTACCGTGTGGTCCACTTGAGCCTTCGATATACCTCATTTTTTGGGATGATTCCCTAAAATTATATTTCAAAACAGATGGATGAATCAGATAGATGTTGAGGGTCAAATATTACATATTAGATCCCAGTTATTACCTAATTTTACGAGCATGATACCGTTTAACGCCCTATTTTAATCGTGTTTGTGATGCAAGGTGTATTTAGGAGCCTAGACTGAAAAAGGATATTAAAAGCATGGATTTAACTCTCATAAATCACCAAGGCAAGGGACGGACTCCAAGGGACAGAGATCGAAGAATTTACATGCCCGGGATTCGAGAAAATCCAGTATTTCATGCTAAAGAGGCCTGAAATTCATCCAGAATGCAAAATCACAGGGTTCTCACCATCCGTTCAGTTTGAAACTTGATATCTTGCCTAAGAACCATAAATTAACCGTACAAGTCAAATTTCAACCCTTGGATCCCTTTATAAGTGACCCAACGAACAGAACAGCACATAAATTATTAATTTGGGGCCCACCTGATCTCTGGATATGCCTCAATTTTGGACTCAACCATTTAAATTAGATAGGGAAGTGGATGAACGGAATGGATTCCCAAGATATATCACGATGGACCCCACATGTACATTGAATGTACATAGGGTACACGTGCATAAGAGATGCACCGGACGGAGAATCCGATCAAACAGAGGGCTGACCGAGCCTTCCTTTAAAAATGAAAATTTTTATTTTCACCAGGGTTCGCATGTCCGGACACTGGGACGTGTAGTGAGCCCACACTATTCATCACATAGACAGTCAGGACCGTCCATTCGGTCCATGGGGTGGGGATGACCCCAGCCATGATCTCATTTTACTCCAATGCATGCACACACAGGCAAATCTCATGTAAATGCAGGATGGATAGTAGAGTAAAAATCTTGATTGGGCACACCAAAATCGAGTAAAAGTACACATTCTTAATGGGTTTTTCGTCACGATTCTAATGGACGAAGTGGATTTCCCTATTAATGTTGATCATGGCCCCCACTGAGGTCACTGACTCTAAATTTCGTAGAAGCAATGTGCGGACGCTGCCCGGCCCATTGTAGGCCATTGTATGCCTCAATCGTGGTCAGATTTATGATCCAGACCGTCCATAATTTCCAAAAGGGGGTCTTGACCCTTCAATCTCCTCCAATGTGAAGTCGGTTTCACGTTTCTGCGCAGTCCGGTTCTCATGTGTATGGCATTGCACTGACACCCACCGCCTGCTTCTTGCGTTGACTCTCACCGCCACAGCCCAGCCAACTAACCTCTTAACGTATATAGAAGAGAGAGAGGAAGAAAGAGAAATTCATTCAAGCCTTGGATGTGGGTGCACAAGAGAGAGAGAGAGAGAGAGAGAGAGAGAGAGAGAGTTTAGAGTTTTTTTTTTTGGTTTTACTGTTTTTCTTATGATTTTTGAGAGATCTAGCCCAATCATGTGAGGCTAAACCTCTTAGGTAGGGCTAAGAGGTGAAGTTGGTGGCGTGATGGGAAGGATTCTATGGCCTTAATTCATGTTTAGATTGCACTGATGTTTATTCTAGTTGATTATAAGGAATGCCTCTAGTTTTTAATGGTTTGTTGTGATTGAAATTATAATAGATCTGTGATGGCTTTGAGTATTTTCTTTTCATTATTTGATTGTGAAGTGAGGAAGCCCTGTTGTTCACCATTGCCCCTTAGACATGGTTGGATGATGGAATCCTTCATAACATTCATACATCTTTTAGATTGGTTGTGGATTAGTTTAATTTTATTGTTTACTTTGTCTCATGGGCATGGTTTTGTGATGGAATCAACTCTAATTCTCATACCTCTCATCTCTTAAAAACTAGATCAAAGGAAGTTCAGATTGAGTTTTAATGATATATCTTCCAACTGGATGAAGATGGGACTCGAAGTCCAGTTAAGTTCATGAATCAAGCATAGTTCTCCTTGATCTCTACAAGTAGATCCTCTGAATCCCTAGTTTCCCACCTTTGAATTCTATAAGTTTTAGAGTAATATTTTACCATTATTCCCTCATATTCACTTGATTTAGATTTCATCTTTCTCTAGTTCTAGTTCTGGTCGATTTCAAAATACGTACAAGGTTCAGTCCCTGTGGATTCGACCTTGGTCTTACTAAGATTATTACTATATCACAACCCTACACTTGAGGTGTGAACAAGTTTTTAGCGCCGTTGTCGGGGATTGACAGTTACGTTTTTTTCTGAAATTGATTAGTTTTAGAATTAGGTTAAGATTAGTGTTTTCTAACTTTAGGTTTAGGTTTTTTTTATTTTTAGAAAATAACCTAACTTTCCTGTTTTGTAGGATTCTGAGATAGAAACTTCTAATTTGGTAATCTCTTTCTAATTTCTTTACTTTTTCTATTTTTAGAACTAGGGTTTTATTTTTAGAAATTTTCCTAATTCTTGGATTTCTTTTAATTTAGAAACTTACTTTCTAATTTAGGTTTAGAACTTTCCTAAATTGTTTTTAGAAACTTTCTATTTTCCTTTTTAGAAATTTTTATTTTTTATTTTTTAGAAACTAGTTTACTTTCTATTTTTAGAAACTGACTTGTTTTGTTTTGTTTTGCAGGATCTTGATTTAAGAACTTCTCGTCTGGTAACCTCTTTCCAAGTCCTCTCCCTTTCTATTTGTAGATTTCTATTCTTTTCTCTTTTTCAGATTTAAGTTAGAATCTGTGACTGAGGGCTGCTAGTGTTTCATGCCCAAGTAGGCTCGTGACAACAGTCGACGTCTTTTGACTGAATGAGGATTGGTTGAGGGGTTGACTATCCATCGCAGGACTAGACACCGCTCGAGATCCCCTAAATTAATTGAAGTGATGGTTGAAAACCAACCTCTTCTACCCAACCTAGGATCGAGGACATCCAAGATAAGAATGAGGTGCATCGAGCACCCTCGCCTCGTACTTTATGAGATTATTTACAACCGACGAGGGTGAGTACGCCCTCATGCATGGTTTTTCCTAAGAATGCAGGACACATGGATATCAAGCCAGGGATGATCCAACTCCTTCCTAAATTTCATTGGATTGAGTCGGAAAATCCATATTTACATCTAAAAAAGTTTGATGAGATCATAGCTACTTTATACTTTCCTAACGTGTCTGATGACACGGTCGGGTTGAAACTCTTTCCCTTTTCTTTGAAAGAGAAAGCTAAGATGTGGTTACATTCACTACGTCCACGATCTATTGGCAGATGGAATGACATGACAAGAGAGTTTATAAAGAAAATTTTCCCATACCATAAGGCGAACACCCTTAGAAAGTCGATCATGAACTTCGCCCAAAGGGAAGATGAAACATTCTTCCAATGTTGGGAACTGTTCAAGGATCTTGTCAGTTCATGCCCACAACATGGTTTTGAAACGTGGCACATCACGAACTTTTTCTATGATGGACTAACATCTCCCATGCACCAATTAGTTGAGACAATGTGTAATGGGGAGTTTCAAAATAAAGGTGTCGATGAGGTGTGCGACTACTTTGATAAGCTTGCTGAGAACACACAATCATGGGACATCTCCCGTAGACCAAGTACTACGTCTAGGCCGACTCATTCCAAGGAGAGGGGAGGAATGTATCTCCTGAAAGAGGATGATGATATCAATACTAAAGTGGCTAACTTACTAGGAAACTCGAAGCCATGGAATTAAAGAAGGATAAGGCTAACGAAATTGTTTGCGGTATTTGTGGCTACAACATTCACACTACTGAAAATTGTCCAACTATATCTGTCTTTCAAGAGGTATTGAATGAGCAATCTAATGTTGTAAGCAATTACCAAAGACCTTTCAGTGGGCCCACCTATAATACATACAATCCTAGTTGGAGAAATCATCCAAACTTCAGTTGGAGGAATGGATAAACCGCTACACCTCAAGGTTTCCTAAATCAAATTCCAATTCAAGAGAAACCTCAAGAGGATTCGGTTCTAAAACACTTTCAAAAGCAAGAGCTTTTCAATCAGGGTATGCTATAAGCCTTTCAAGACCTTACAAAAGCGATACAAGGACTTAAAGTTGAAAATACGATTGGGAATAGGGGGAGTTTCCAAGCTCAACCTCTTCCCAATCCTAAACCACAATATGAAGTTAGTGACCCAAGCTCTTTAAATCAGATGGAGCAAGCTAAATCCATCACCACTCTTAAGAGTGAGAAAATCATTGATAAAACTATTCCGGTTAGGGCTGAAAAGCTTAAGGAACCGGAAGTGGACAAAGAAGATGGATCTAGCCATGCCCCACCAGAGTTAGAACTGGAACCTCAAGGGAAGTCGGTTGCTCCATTTTCCCAACGGTTAGTTGTACCAAAACCTCTCTCTAACTCTCAGGATATTCTAGAAGTGTTGAAATAAGTGAAGGTCAACATTCCTCTACTTGATGTCGTGAAACAAATACCTTCATATGCCAAATTCCTAAAAGACTTATGTATGACCAAAAGACGGTAAAATATTCAAAAGAAAATCTTCCTGACTGAGAAAGTGAGTGCCATCCTAAAGCAAGATGTACCGCAGAAATTCAAAGACCCCGGTAGCTCAGCCATATCATGTGTAACCGGGGAGTATCGAATTGAGCATGCACTTCTTGACTTAGGAGCGAGCGTCAATTTGATTGCTTACTCAATATACAAACAGTTAGGTTTGAGTGAATTTAAACCCACCCTAACCACATTATAACTTGCTGATCGTTCTGTTCGTGTACCAAGAGGGATATTGAGGATGTGTTGGTCCATGTTGAGAGATTTTACTACCCTGTAGATTTTATCATCCTGGATACCGAATCCATCGGTAACATGACACCCAAATTCCCGTCATTCTTGGTTGCCCATTCCTTGCCACCTCAAACGTAATTATCAATTGCAGGAATTATGTCATGAGTATGTCTTTCGGGAATATGACATTAGAAATGAATATCTTTTTCAACACAAGCAGATGGTTAGAGGATAATGATGATCTCCACAACATTAACATGATTGACACTTTCGTGGAACATAGGACACCTTTTACCTTATCCTCTGATCCCCTAGAGACATGCCTGTCCCACTCCCATGATTTTGATGATGACATGATTAACACTATGCCAAAACGGTGAAAAAAGGACGACTGAAAACCGTCTCAAATCACAACAAAGGACGGTTTTGAACCGTCGCATGGGCCATCCTATTTTGCGGTGTCATATTACTTAAAGGATGGTCATGAACCGTCATTGTTGAAGGACATTTAAAGGACAGTTATGGACCATCTGTAAAGAAGGACGGTCATGGACCATCAATAAAGATAGACTTTAAAATGATGGTTATGGACCGTCTATTACGAAGGACGGTCATGGACCGTCCTTAAAAGGGATTGTTATGAGCAGTCCCTGATGAGCCTTAAAAGGATGGTCATGGACCGTCTTTAAAAAGGACTGTTATGAACAGTCTCTAATGAACCTTAAAAGGACGGTTATGGACCGTCTCAGATTTGAATATTTTAAAAAAATATAGTCGACCTAAAGCCATCAGAAAATTTCTTGAAAAAGAAAAAAAATAGCAACAATTTTCTTTTTTATGTCTTTCATCTAATAAAAAAATATTCAACTAACAAAATATTATAATTCAGAATTATGAAAAATTGTAGAAACTTCATTTGCTTTTTTTTTAAAAAAAAAAGTGGGCACACTTTTTTAAAATAAAACTGATCATTAAAATAAAACAGTGTAATGCAAGCAAACCAAAAATAGAACGGGGCAAACTAGAAATTGAGTGGGGCAAACTAAAAATTGAGTAGGGCAAATAAGAAATTGAGGGGGACAAACTGAAAATTGAGTGGGGCAAACTAGAAATTGAGTGGGGCAAACCGAAAATTGAGCCTGGCAAACTAGAAATTGAGCAGGGCAAACTGAAAATTCAGCGGGGCAAACTAGAAATTGAGCGGAGCAAATTAGAAATTGAGCAGGGCAAACTAAAAATTGAGAAGGGCAAACTGAAAATTAAGTGGAGCAAACTAATGCATGCATTTGGTCCATGCAGGATTTTCGTGTATTTTGAAATCCATTAAAAATGTGGGCCCCACATGGATGCATGCATTTATTTATGTCATTCATCCATATACACCATTTACTTGTGACATTTTACTTATATTTATGTACAAGTGAATGACCTCTGTTGTGAATTTGATCCGTTGATTACAATTTCATGGTCCAATAAACATGATTTTACAAATTTCAGTTTGCCCCGCTCAATTTCTAGTTTATCCCACTCAATTTTCAGTTTGCCCCGCTCAATTTCATATTTGCCCCACTCAATTTTTAGTTTGCCCAACTCAATTTCTAGTTTACGCCGTTCAATTTTTAGTTTGCCCCGCTCAATTTCTAGTTTGCCCTGCTCAATTTTCAGTTTGCCCTACTTAATTTTTAGTTTGCCTTGCTCAATTTTCAGTTTGCCTCGCTCAATTTCTAGTTTCCCCGCTCAATTTTCTATTTGCCTCACTCAATTTCGAGTTTGTCCTGCTCAATTTTCAATTTGCCCCACTCAATTTCTAGTTTGCCCCGCTCAATTTTCAGTTTGCCCCGCTCAATTTCTAGTTTGCCCCGCTCAATTTTCGGTTTACCTCACTCAATTTCTAGTTTGCCCTGCTCAATTTTCAAATTTCCCCTCTCAATTTCTAGTTTTCCTAGCTCAATTTTCAATTTGCCCTGCTCAAATTCTAGTTTGCCTCGCTCAATTTCTAGTTTGCCCCGCTCAATATTTAGTTTGCCCCGCTTAATTTCTAGTTTGCCTCGCTCAATTTCGAGTTTGCCCCGCTCAAATTTAGTTTACCCCCATCAATTTTCAGTTTGCCCCGCTCAATTTCTAGTTTGCTTCGTTGGATTGGCTGGTGCAAGTTTTGTGGCTCTTATCATGAGGTATGTGTTATATCCAAACCATTCATCCATTAGTGAGCTCGTATTAATGCTTGAGGTGAAAAATAAGACAGATCTAACTATCAAGTGGACCACACTGTAAAAAACAGTGGGGGGGGGGGGGGGGTGAACATCTACCAATATTGAAACCCTTTTAGGGGTCAGAGAAGTTTTGGATCAATATGAAAATTTTTTTTTCCTCTTCATTCAAGTCTTTGTGACCATATGAATTGATTGGATGGTAAATAAATGTTATGGTGGACCCTATGAAATTTTTTACGGTGAAAATCAATTTCCCCGCTGCTATTTGTGGTGTGGTCCAATTGATCTTTGGATATGATTTTTTTTATTTTATTTTATAATGCTCTGAAATGATCTTGAAATATGGATGAACGTTGTGGATGTAATAAATACATAACTGTGGGGCCATGTAACTTTGATCTCTTTTGAACCATTCGTACAACTCAGAGTTCAAGGAGCGTCAGGAAGTGGATTGCGTACCGAGTAACTCAGTACCTTAAGCGTACTGAGTAAACTCTATGGGGCCCACCTTCGTTCACGCATTTTATTCAATCCGTTCATCCATTTTACCAGATAATTTTATGGCTTTAACCCAAAAAATTAAGCCTATAAAAAGATCAAGTGGACCACACCAATGTAAATAGTGTGAATTGAACTTCTACTATTGAAAAGTTCTCGGGGCCCACGTAAGTTTTAGATCAAGCTGATATTTGTTTTTTTTCCCTTCATCCATTTATGTTTGATCTTATGAACAGGTTGGATGAAAAATTAACATCACTATGTGCCTTAGAAAGGTTTCAATGGTGGAAATCAATACTTCCACTGGTTCATGTGGTATGGTCCAGTTGAGGTGTGGATATACTTCAATTTTGGTCTCAACACCCAAACAAAACAAGGCGTGAGTGTGTGAAATATATATATATATATATATATATAAAGGAGTGGGGGAGAGGCTGCCAAATCGGCTTATGATACCTATAGCTATGGTTATAATCCGTAGCCATAGAGGATACTTAATCGGCATGACCCTGTCGGACAGGCCAACAAGTGGTGGGGGGCCGCCAGTTCGGCGAGCCCACCCCAGTTCGGGTCTGATTTTCTGCGCCATATGTGTGCTGCATATGGTAGAATGAATTATAAATTGCGTCCATCCATCTATTAGGCCCCACTAAGCATGGCTTATAATTAAAAAATCAAGCCTATTGGATAATTCTATCTATTAATTTTCTTGAAATCATTAATTAGTTTTGTTCCTACCGATGCTTTGATAGCCAATGGTCTGGTAGATTGGAAAGTTCTAGTACGTGTAATTTTTCAGAAAAAAGCCATCACCACCGGTGCTCACTAAATGTAGGGAGCCGATTGGTAGAAAATATGCCACTTGGACTGAATGATGATGGCCTCGCATGTTCCGATTCTCACACCTATATCCATACCTCAAGTGGTAAACTGAGTGAAAGATACCTCGTTTCAACAAGAGGTCTTGGCATCGATTCCCTCGTGGGGCTGGCTAACAGTGAAGTGTGAACTGTTAGTGGGTATACTAATAAGCTAAAAAAAAATATATTCCGATTCTCTTCACTGTTGTGGGACCCATCTGAATTATGTATGGATCTAATTTTTAGTACTGGGCCTTAAAAACTTTAGTGAGACATTCACTGGTTGGAGTGGACTTCATGTAGTCATCACAAGAGGCCATGCAAAACTCAAGGGTTGACATGTCTCTCTTACAACTGCTTTTATTATTATTATTATTATACCTCAGGCTAGCTTGAGTTTTTGGCTATAGGATTACACATTTAATGATGGTACACTACAAGAAAACGGCCCTTAGCCGAGCGATGGGTCAACCCTTTGCCGGCAGCCAGTTTTAATGGCTGCCGGCAGAGGCCCTTTATATAAAAGAATAAAAAAACCTAACCTAATTTCATCTCTCAAATGGCACCGCACGACCCTCTGCCTCCCTCTCTGCCGCTCCCTCTCTCTCTCTCTCTCGTGCACTCTCCCTCTCTCTGCCGCTTCCTTTCCCTCTAGTGCGCTCTCACTCTCTCTGTCGCTCCCTCTCTCTACCTCTCTGTCTCCGACCCTCTCCCTCTCGCGCGCTCTCCCTACCTCTCTTTGCCTCTCCCTCTCCCTTTCCCTCTCCGCTCGCTCGCTCTCTCTCTCTCTCTCTCTCTCTCTCTCTCTCCCTCGTCGGCCCTCTGCTGCAATATCAGGTATCTCTCTCTCTCCGCTCGATCTACCGCATATCAAGGAGCATTCTGCTACGACATCAGGTATCTCCCTCCCTCTCTCTCTCTTCTTATCTATTCATATCAATTTGGGCATTTTTTGGCATTTTTTAATCCTTCAAGTAACATTGTGCAACGATTTGTGTATTGGGAATTTTTGAGTTTCGAATCCCTAATTAGGGATTTGTAGTGTCAATTCCCTAATTGGGATTTTCTAATATTACAAATTATGGATTGTGGGATTTTAGAATTTTGGGGATCTTGAGGGATTTTTTAAATTGAAAATTTCAAGTGGTTTTGATAGCTGATTTGGTAGATTTGATGTTTATTTGTTCATATTTTATTTATTTATAGGGTTTTGATGACGATTTGGAGGATTTGATGGTTATTTATTCATGTTTTCTTTATTTTTAGGGTTTTGACTGCCGATTTGGAGGTTTTAGTGTTAATTACAATATTCCCTGGTGGCCCTTTGGTGATGGACTAGCCAGTGTATCTAGTAGAGATAGGTTTTAGTATATACTTTCCTTTTCACAGAGTATTAGGTCCTTTATCTTATTCTTTAATGGACATTCCTCTCTTTTCATCAACAGTAATTAGGTGGCTAGTTTCCATATACAGAGAAAGATCAGTGAGCTTACGCATTCTTCTAATTTGCATTTTGTATTTTTGGGAATGCCAATTACTTTGCTAAGAAATGATATAAATACATTAATCTAAAATTTCATGCCTTTTTTTGTAGGGTTGTAGAATGCTTTAGAGCGAACTACCCCTATTTTGGCAAAGCAAAGAGTAAGTATAAAGATCAGGAACTATGGCTTGTCTATCGAAATTATATAACCATGCAATTTTTACTCATGGTATCTGAGGAAATTTCTTTATGTTTTGACTCTACATGCAAATGAATTTGAATTCCATGCATTTGAAGACTCTGAATAATTCATAAATTGTGGTAGTGAGACACTACATTGATCAAATCAAACAATGCAATGGTACGAATGGGATGCTGTCAAGGTGTTTGATCCAAAACTTAATTGCAATGCCTTATGAATGTCCCTAGGCCCTCAAGCGCCAGGGCTGCACCCTCTATGGCTTCAATCCCATCCAAAATATCAATGTAATCTTGATAATATATACATATATTAGTTTGATCCAAAACTTTTATGGCTCCCAAGAAGATTTCATCGGTGGGTATTACTGTCCCTGCTATTTTCTGTGTGGGTTCCACCAGAACTTTGGATCCACCTCATATTTTGCCTCATACCTTATAATGATATTTCTAGCTAGATGAACCATGTGTATACAACACATGCATCATTATGGGGCCATAGAACTTGGTGACCTCACTTCAGTACTAAATCTAGCTACTGAAGCCGTCAATAGCTAATCAGTGTATGTTATCATAGTGAAAATAGGATTGCATGATGGGTAACCCACCATGAATGTACCAAGTAAACTCTCTTGGGTCCATCATAAATGCCTATAGCTTGTCTATGTTGTCCATCCATTTTTTTCAGCCATTTTTGGAGTTGAGCTCAAAATTGAACCCTGTCCAAAGCTCAAGTGAACCCACCATAGGAGACAGTGGGATGACGATGTCCACAGTTGAAACCTTCTTACGTCCTACAATGATGTTTATTTGTCATCCAACCAATCCATAAGGCCACAAAGACATGGACAAAGGTAAAACATAAATTTAAGTTTGATCCAAAACACCCTCCATGGCTTCAATACCATCCAACGTAAGAATTTATTGCCAGTTACGAGACAACTTTTTTAACTCCAAGCACATCCAAAATTGTGGCACAACTTTGTCTAAAACCAATTCTCCTTTGGATTGTGTGTTTACGTTTATTTTAGGATGTAATATATTTTGGATGGGTCTCGAGTC
The DNA here is from genome assembly GCF_029962835.1 of Magnolia sinica. Classification (NCBI taxonomy): domain Eukaryota; kingdom Viridiplantae; phylum Streptophyta; class Magnoliopsida; order Magnoliales; family Magnoliaceae; genus Magnolia; species Magnolia sinica. The sequence goes on along the minus strand of NC_080587.1, from coordinate 68,622,165 downwards.
TATGTATACAACCCTAGCCCTGAATTCTCATGTGTTGGTGATAGGTATTTGATTATTCTTATTTTAAGTTGTTTTGACGACCTAATTTGTGTTTTCTGCATTTTGTATTTCGAGATTGTGTAGCCTAACCTTTTCCCTTTCACAGAATTCTCTTGTGGTTGTTGTAGTGGCACCAGATATCACATGAACATCATGGTGGGCCCTCAAAGACAAAGAAGTGGGTGGGCTTCTCATGCATTTTTATTTTTATTTTTATATTTCATAAAAAAAAATATGTGGTTATTTATTTATTTATTAACTACATGATTCAGGTGAACCAAACTCAAATAGTTGGGAGAGGTGTCTGTCCTTCATTTTTAAAAAGCCTGTTGTGATGAATATATATAATCCAATCCAATCATTAAATGTCACACTAAAATTTAAGTATGTGCCAGAAATGAAGTTCATTAGTGATTGAGGTAGGACATAAGAGAAAACAATTTTGAAGGTGAGCATTGTCTTATACACATTTTTTAATCATGTGGTCCACCAAAATGTTGGATGAAGTTGAGTTTTGGACCATCAATTAGAGCCTACATGGGGCACAAGGTGGTCCACATGGATTTCATATAAAAATCACAATGGCTCCTTTCATTGCACCGTGAATAGTTACTCTAGCCTATTGGAAAGCTTTTCTTAAAAAGGTACCGGAATGTAATGAGGTATATAGTCTTATTTTTTCATAAAATTCCTTAGAATGATATATTAAAGAGGAAGGAAACTGCCTTGATTTTGGTACTTAAATATGTGGATGTGGAGCTATGGTTGTTATCCACTGATATAATAGCCCCAATCTTATATAAATCATGACAAAAGAATATATATATATATATATATATATATATAGAGAGAGAGAGAGAGAGAGAGAGAGAGAGAGAGAGAGAGAGAGAGAGAGAGAGAGAGAGAGAGAGATGCTAACCTGCGCACCAGTTCTCATGAGTTTTTTTGTAGAATCATTGACAGTAACATAAGCCCAAGATCTAAACCTTCCATGTGATGCAGTACCCCATAAAACCCCCTGATCACAACTTTTACTTTGAACCAAAACTTTGGTAGGTCCTGAGAATTGGTGCGCAAGTGAGCATCTCTCTCTCTCTCTATGTGTGTATGGGAATGCTCACATGTGCACCAACTCTCACTATCACACGTGAGAACTTTTTAAAACCTTATCTTCCGTGATACGAGCGTAAGATCTAAACTGTGTACATGATGTAGTACCCTACGAAACCCCCAAGGCCCAACTTTTACCTTAATTCAAAACTTTGGTGGGCCATGGCAACAGAGACGCAAATTAAGGGAGAAAATGTTTCATTTTTGCCATAGCCCACTAAAGTTTTGAATCAGGTGAAAGTTGGACTTTGGGAGTTCTGTGAGGTGTTACATCCCATGGACAGTTCAGATCTTTAACTCATATCATGTGAGATGAGTATTTAAAAAGTTCTCACGAATTCTCATGAGAACGGGTGGGCAGGTGAGCATTCCTCTCTCTCTCTCTCTCTCTCTCTCTCTCTCTCTCTATATATATATATATATATATATATATATATATATATATATTCCAAAAGTGGAAGACTCTAATTATCATATCTCCGGGTCTTTCCTCCATTGAATGTGGTCTTTCCTCCATTGAATGTGGGTGCATTTTTTTAGCCATGTGTATAAATATCAATAATGAAATGGTTAGTAGTGGCCCGTTGAAAGATTTTTTTTTTTTCTTCTTGGTAGGATTCATCCATTGTGGGGACCATTTAGATAAACCAACTGAGGCTCACATGTACAGATTGGATACCAAAGAGAGAAGTTACTGACAGGGCACAATTCTCGTGGAAATAGATGGACCACATGTAAGGTATCTCTCATGAAGACTTTATGCTTATGATATTCATGGATATTAGGGTGAGACAACTGGACGTGGACTGCGATGGTGACCCCAGTATGTAGGCTACGTGGTGTTTGGATCACCACGCAATCGACGTTCAATTAGACTTCCCTTTGTCAAGGACGACCTTGTCCCTATGGATTTCGGATATATACTGGAAACCATGGATTTCAAAAGGGCTGCTAGCTTCAAATATGGAAAGGATATCTAGTTTGGAGCCGTTCATCAGATTATCCAACGATGCCATGTCCCAGAAATCATGTTTATATTATCAGAAAAGGTGACCAATTGTCCAAATTTTACACAGGCACCGCACGTACGGCAGCTGAACAAAGTATATCTTTCACTCCTAACGGCTAGATCAACCTGGTTCTAAGACACGAAATTGACACCGTGAGGACACCTGATAAGCAGCTCAGATCTTGGACACATGTTACTCATTTTCATAGGTGACTCTTGCCCCAGTGGTAGACTCGCAATTTTCAGCACTAGGTCAAGGGTTCTGATGTACAGCGGGCTGCGGACAGCTTCATGGCCAAGATGGATCAGAAAAGGCCCGGTTGACGATAGAAGTGATCGGGACTGTCAGACCTTAAATCGGCCGTATCTCGCAATTCGGAATGAGTTATTCGACATACCATATATGATTTTGGGGTAGAACGAGTTACTTTAGGGCCCGTTTGGCCGGTTGGATTGGAAGGGATTGGATGGTATTGGAAGGGATTGGAAGTTAAATCCTGGGATTGGCCTGGCGTGCCAAACAGAGAAGATGATCTGATCCCAATCCCATGGATCTTAAGACAATCCACTGACAACACCATCGTTACCTTTAAATCCCATCCAATCCACCCTAATCCATTCAAATTTGCCTGGGACGTGTTTTGTTCGAGGGATTGGAAGGGATGGGAAGGTTTAATCCGGGATTAGCCAGGCATGCCAAACAGACTGGATATAGCAATCCAGGGATATAGCAATCCCATGGATCTCAAGACAATCCACTGACAATACCATCATTACCTAGAAATCCATGTCATCCACCCTAATACCATTCAATCCCTTCCAATCCACCTAGCCAAACGGGCCCTTAGCCACCCAACCCTGCCGCTATGTCGGGTTGCCCACGCTAAATTTATGAAATACCATCAGATCGAAGGTTGAATTCCCATTTAATTTCTGTTTTTACTATTTATAATAAGTTTTAGTTTAACTCTTCATCCATTGGGCTTTAAGAGTTGCGCCCAACATGCATGAAAAGTGCTTAGAATAATTAGAAGAACATTTATGTTTGGTCAAATAGGACACTTACTATTTTTGGCCAAAAATCTTACACACTAGTGGAAGTCACGACTGTCCATAAATAGGAAGTTTACTATTTATAGTAAGTTATGATTTCTAGGAGTTGTAGTTGCAGTTTGATTCCAAAACTTCTCCTATAGCTTAGTATCCCTATTTAAAGGGTTGTGAACTCATTTATTTCATTCATCAATCAAATTACGAATTTTATAGAATATATTTTCTATTTTCCTTGCTTTTTTTTTTTCTCGTGGATTTGAGAAGTCTCTCTAAGGAGTCCAGAGAAGCTTTGTGAATTCAGAGTAGTTATCCTTGATGAAGATGGTGATCGACCTCATCATGTTCATCCCTGCGTTAGGTTCAAGTACCCATGGGTGGTGAAATCATACTACAGTGTGAGTGTGTGGTCGTATATGCGTGTGTTAAAAAAGGTTAATAATAAATAAATCTTTTTTACTTTCATATTTTAGACAAGTCATTTTAGGTGTGGATTGTGTGGTGACTCCAACACCCCACGTGTACCAGAGAAGGGTTGGTTTTGGGATGTAGCCAAATTTAATTAGGTGACATGTTGTTGTCAGAAATGAGTTGATTAAGTAGATATTAGACCTAACTACTTTCAAATAGGTTCTGCATGTACTCCATCTCTGAAATTAGCATGTGACCCAATCAAATCTTGCCCTATTATGTGGTGACCGCAACACCATGAAGTTGGATGGTGTTGGGATATGGCTGGGATTTGATTGAGCATTGTGTTGCCATCAGTAGGGGTGTACACTGAGTCAAACTGAGTCAATATGGCCTCAGCTCGACTCGGCTTGGCCACTAGCTGACTCCAGCTCGAACTTGACTCGGCTAGGTCCTCGAGCCTAACTGGTCGGCTCAACTCAGTTCAATTAGCAGCTCGGGCCAGTTCAAGCCGAGTTCGAGCCAAAATCGAGCCTCCGCGGCATTTTCATAAACACGGGCTGTGCACTTTCAATTTCTCACTGTATGTAAAACAGCAGTAACTGTTTATAAGTTTTTTATCAAACACCTTGTAAGCAACATCAAAATCAAGAAAAAAAATGGTATCTATTTCATAAACATTCGTTTCTTGCCACTAGCTGACATTTTGTTGAATCACTTCATCCTACACTTGGTGAGCAACATCAATATCAAAGTAACTGAGTCACTGAACTAGTTTGATCAAGTTCGACTCGAGTTGGGGTTTGATCCGAGTCGAGTTGATCTCGGTTCAAAATTTTTTCAAGCTAAAAAAATCAGCTCAACTCGGCTCGAACTCAGCTTCGAACTGAGTTGAATCGAGCTTTTTCGAGTCGAGTCGAGCAAGCTAACCGAGCTAACTCGGCTCATGTACGCCCCTAGCCGTCAGAGATGGTACCAAGCAAAGTATGTTTGAATATTGTTAGGTGAATCTCCTCCTGAATCCTTTTTTTTTTTTTTTTTACCGTGGCACAGGACCTAATCAAATATTGCCACGTCCCAACATCATCGTGCTATGTGGTGTTAGGATCACTGCCTATTTGATTCGGGCTGAAAGCTAAGGGGCCAGTGCATGAGATCAAAATCAAGCTACTCCGATAGTAGATGCCAAACCGAAAAGGTTTCTTGAATGAGTTGTTATTCATCAATGTATCCATTGATGGGCCCGCAAGGCTGAGAGTTCTGCTGATTCCAATTTTCAATAGCCTAAGTGAGCACACTGTACAAAAATCACTGACAATTTGACATGTTGGTCCATGCAATCTCACACAGTGTGTACAAAAATCACTGACAATTTGACATGTTGGTCCATGCAATTAGCTCTCTCAATGTGAGAGTATTGGCTCATTTTATTTGACCCATCCATTTGAATGGCACGAATTAGGTGGCCAGGATCATCCATTGGCATGTTGTGGACCGTAACACACCCACTGTATTACTTACAAGATGGCCAGTTTAGATAATCTAAATCGTTGTTCATAAACATGAACGATCAACTCAATTCAATTTCTAGCCAGATCAAGTAGACTAAGTCTTTAGTAACTCGGCATTTGGTAATTTCGAAAACAATGTTTAATATAGTTTTAAGGGCATTTAAAAAAATAATAAAAAAAAAAAATCAATATTATGTATGATAGAAACATCTAATGAACAGCCTAGATCTTGCTAAGCTGGCTTGGGCTTGATTCGGACCTTAGATTGTCATGGGCCTGGGTTTTATCTTTGTGGGACGGGCTTGACAGTACAGCTGGTCCAAACGCATGCTGATGGTAGCCCTACAGGGCACTTGTCAATCTGAATTGGGCATCTAATCGCATCCACTGTGGATGGTAACTGATCCAATGTACGGTTAGATCAGATGATCCTGTCCATTTAACCAGCGGTCGATGGTAGAAAAATGAAAATGTTCAAATGTCCATGTGGGAAAAGAGAAGAAATTGATAGATCGTCTGAGGGGTGTGATCTTGGAATATGGGCCACTCATGATGGAACCACTAGATGGACGGCTCCATATCTATGATGCATCGCCCTGCCACTTGTACATAGGAGAGTGGCTATACGACATTCCAGTCGGATTGCCTCCGCCATATCACTCTCTCTAACGGAAGCGGATTGCGTACTGAGTAAATTCTGTGAAGTTCACCATGATTTACTAATTTTATCCACTCCGTCCATTTATTTTACCAGATAATTTGAGGGCTTGAGGCCAAAGATGAAGCATATCCAAATCTCAAATGGACCACACCACAGGAAACAGTGTGAATTGAATGTCCACCGTTAAAAATTATATGGGGCACAGAAATGTTGGGTCAAGCTTATATTTGTGTTTTAACTTCATTCATGTCTTTATTATCTTATGATCAGGTTGGATGACAAATAAACATCACTGTGGGGCCTGTCAAGTTTTCAACAGTGGAAATCATTATTGTCATTGTTTCCCTGTGGTATGATCCACTTGATATTGGGATATGATTCAATTTCTGGAATTATCCGGAAAAACGAATGGACGGCGTGGAGACTGCATACATTCACGGTGGACACAACTGAATTTACTCAGTAAAATAGGATTCCTCCCCAACTTGGTAGTGTTCCCATCATTGATTGAATGTCGATGGTGATCATAGCTGCCACATGGTGGGCCCCACCATGCATGTGCCTCGATCAAAAGGTTGAACTATCGGACAATTGTGCTGACTAGATTGGCAGACGAGGGACAGATTGCTACACCGATGGCTGACGCTTCTTTTGTTTTTAACCACGAGAAATGGACGAGTTCTGAGGGGCCATCGTGATTTATGGGTTTCATCCGCACCGTCCATCCATTTTTTTCATATCACTTTAGGGTACAAATCAAAAAAATGAGGAAGATCCAATGTTCAAGTGGACTACACAATGGGGATTAAATTCTCACAATTAAAAACTTCCTGGGAGCTGTAGAAGTTACGAATAATAGTGATATTTATGTGTTCCTTTATCTAGTTATTTGTAACCTTTTGAACAAGTTAGATGGCAAATAAACATCTCAGTGGGCCTACGAAGGTTTCAACTATTACTACCGCTTTGGGTGGTGTGGTTTTGAACCTTATATGTGCGTCATTTTTTGGGTTCGTGTCCTAAAATAATGATAAAATGGATGGACGGTGTGGATAGAACCTAAACTTCACGGTGGGGCCCTCGGAGCCCTGCCTGTACCGAGCTCGGGACCGGCTGGGGTAGTACCCGATCCACGTCCATGAGAAATGATAACTCGAGGGACTGAGGGTACTTCTTCGAGCACTTTCTTCTTACCCATGGCATGCAAACATGAATGAGATCTGACCACCCATTAGGCTGGTTACACCCTGTAGACACCTTAACCCATAAAATCAGATAGTTCTTCTTATTAAGTGGACCACACGCATGCAACAGAAACACACGGTTTAGATATCTACTCAATCAATTAAAGCTATATAAAAATGGATAATGACTAAATACTCCACAGTTATATTTTTGGACCAACCGCAGCGAATGAAACGGCAAGAGGACCTTATCTTTGGGGGAGCTGCGGATTACCTACCAACTCAGCAGGCGATAGCGCACTTAGTAAACTCTGTGGCCCCCACCGTGGATGCATGTGTCTTATCCTCGCTATCTATCTGTTTTTTTTGGCTCGTTTTAGGGTATGAGCCCAAAGTTTAGGCATATCCAAAGCCCAAGTGGGCCACACCATGAGAAACAGTTATATTTATTTGTCATCCAAGCTGTTTGAAAGGTCGCACGAGCATATAAGAAGCGAACAGACAAATATCATAAATGAAAATAAAAGAAGAAATTTTACTTATAAAATGTAGACACTTAATAGATAAAGAGAAAATCCGTCCTGGTCTGCAGCTGTGGGGTAGGTGGTGAGATCATAAAATTAAAGACTTTTTCACTCCAGCAACTTGAATGTAGATGAAAGAATTAAGTTACAAGCTAAACTAAAGCTAATCCATTGTAGCAGTGTAGACAAACAAAATTACACTGTTTCTAAGCTAAAATCGGTCAAGCGTAGCTACATAGACAGAATAGATTATACTAATAGCTTATTTTAGTTTAGTTTTTATCTTGTGTTGAGTTAGCAAGGGTCTAGAGCTCTTAGATCTCCCTCGTATATGTAAAATTTCTCTATGGTTGTTGGAGAGAAATCTTCATAGCTATTCATATTTGTTAATGTGGAAATAAACGTCCGAGCTCGTAAATAGTTATGACCTATTATACATGGCTATTTGTCATGAGTTGATCATTAATTGTGGGCGTATCCTCAATCCACCACAACAATTGAGAGTTCTTTGTAAGTCATCATATATAGATAACCGTTATCCTTTCTTTCGCTTGATAGTACATTATACACCGTGAAAATGGCCAAATTAGCATTATTTTTAAATCACTTCGTAGCTCCTTAAACAGTTTTGGTCATAGGGGTCTCTTCTATATAATGTTATAGTGCATTGGTCGTATCCATCTTTAGCCATGATCATGTTTCGATCATTACTCATTATCGGCCATTGGGCTTCTAAGGTGAGTAGTCAACTTTGTCACCTAAGCAAGATATACAACATGTGTCCCATGATAGTCATCAACTAGATTTGCCCATTTTGAGCTACTCATGACTTTTTAGATTTTGATTAAATTTGACCATAAGATTAAGCAAAAAAAATTCTTTTGTTTGTCTCTTATTAAGATTTCGCTACCACATGGCATCATTTATGTCATTAAATCTGACACGATTAGATTAGTTGTAAACAATACCCCCCACCATATATCTTTGCATATGATTGAAATGTGAAGAGATGTAGCCATATTTGATGAAGAGTCAAACCAGCATCTTCTATATGCTAGTAGTCGATTGTTTAATTTTTTTTCCTTCACAACTTTTATTTCAAGAATTTAGCTAGCAACGCTATCTGTATTTAATGTAACTATGTGAAAATCGTCGCGATTGTCTTTATTATAGACCCAATACAATTTACCTAATCTTCATTTGCATGTTTTTACTCTTCTTGGCTTCTCCTTCTTGGATGTGATTTTTGTTTTCAAAACATTTCCTAAATTCTTGTATTATCGCTTCTTGTTCCACGAGCTAAATGGGTCGTACAAAAATTCCAGCACAAGTGGTCAAACTTGCACCCTCCTATGGCCTTGAGCCATTGAAAGATCTCTTCTGCAACTAGGTTCTTTTCTCTTCTAATATTGTTGTCCAGTTTAGAATTTGTTCTTGGTCTAGCTTACTTCTCATCTTATAAAGGGAAAATTTTCCTTTAAAGATTCTAACTAACTCAATTGGTCATTATGGATACCTAATAAACAACTTAACTTAAGCTCCATAATAGGTGGTTGAATTGGTATAGATGGGTGGAAGCTCAATTTCAGAGACAATGGATAGATGTCAGCATTCATGAGTGTCTTCGTCTTTCTTGCTACGACATACCTACGAACATTTATCTTCTTTCGTCAGCCAGTTGCTTCTGGGGCTGGTCGACCATTACCTTTCACTTTTGGTGTTGTCACGCCCCAAATTTTAGTTACCCACGTAGGCTAACTCAAGACCCAAATTCTAAGGGCATGATCATATTTGTTCGCTTTTGATCACATTGTATACACTCATTCAAGTTGAATAATATCCAAACACAAATTAAATGAAGAATCACCACTAAATCATAATTTAATTAAATTTAACGAAATAAGCATTCAATCCATATCATTTATTATTTGACTAATTATGCTATAAGCTTTAAAATTTTAAACTAAGTCCTAATAAACAAGAGAAAATCTAATAATAATGGCCCACCTGCTCATAGTAATCCAACTCTTCATCTAAAACATTAACTTTGGTAAGGTAAGCTTATACGCTTAGTGGGATCACCACCTTAGCAAAATTCAAAATTTATAGATTATTTTAAATTATAAAAACAATATATATATATATATATATATATATATATATATATATATATATATATATATATATATATATATATATATATATATATATATATATATATATATATGCAAAGGAAATAGATAAATTAAATTTTAAAGATTTCAGTGACATAAATTAAAGTAATGGAATCGTAAATATGATAAGGATGCAATGCTTTGTTTGAATTCTCGTAAATAATAAATTAAACAAATATAAGCTCTTACAACTCCATACACAATGGATGATCATGTTATATTAATGCTTACGTATCAATACATTGTGATAATGGACCTATTCATATGTTAGCAGGTAAGACTATTACTCCAGTTGTACCTTTAAAGTATGTCTACATGTACAATTGCACTCATACGTCATACATGAAAGACACTCCAAAGGATCCAATGGGTTTTAAAGTCTTTTACTAAGGGATACCATCATACTAGTTACTGAATTTATGGAGTTGCGTTTAAGGGATATAATTGCCCTATTTCTATCTTTAGGGACTTTTGCTCATGGGACATAATCACCCAATTTGCTTAAACCTTTTAGGGACATCCCCAAGGCAGCGCACCTTCATATAAATTTCAAATCATAATTGAAAATAAACATGCACATGCTATGCTATGAACAATTATCTCATATTCATTAATTCAAACTAGGAATATTAAATACGTCTTATGTCATCTGTCATGGATTAAAAATTCAAACATCACACTTATCTATTTTTAATACAATGCATAGAATTCTTTATAAGGTTAAATAATTATTTTTTAATAAAATTAGCAATAATTATAGATAGTTAATAAGAAACCTTTTTGTATTATTAAATAATTTAATCTCCTAATTAAAAATAAATAAATTAATCACATGATAACCTATTAATTAATTCATTTAATCATATTTTTAATATATTTATAATTTAATTTCTAAATCTTAAAAATGGGAGGAAAATAGTGACAATCAATTATGAATTTCATAATGGAAATAATCATATGAGTTAGGTGGAATTTATAACAATAGAAAATTTATTTATTTATTTTCAACTAAAAAGTATATAAAAAAAATTGGATGCTTAGAATTATAATTTTCTTCAAAATCTTGAATTTAACAGCTTAGTTTAATTATAAGAATTCTTATACTAATCTGGATTTGATTTAAACAATTTAAAATTAAATTCATTATTTTATTTTTATAACTTAAAAATAGAATAAATAAACTAAAATTTTAAATTATATTTGGCCAATATTTAAAATAAAAAATTAAATTGATGAGTAAAATATTTAAAAATCAAGGTTGTATTAAAAAGTTTATTTAATTATCTATGTCAAACTAATCATGTTTGTATTGCAAGGTGAATTTAGGAGCTTGGACTGAAAAGGGCATTAAAAGCATAGATTTAATGCTCAAGAATCACTAAAGCAAGGGACGGATCTTAGGAGACCGAGATTGAAGAATTCACATGCCAAAGATCTAAAAAAATCAAGTGATTGAAGTTAAAGAAGCCTAAAAATCGTCCTGGATGCAAGATCATAGGGTTTCCACCATCCGTTCAGCATGAAACTTTATGCCTGGCCTGAAGATCATAAAGTAACCATAAATGTAAAATTTAAGCCATTGGATCTTTGTGGAAGTGGCCCAACGAAAAGATTAGCCACAAAACCACCAATTTGGGGCCAACCTAATCTCTAGATATGCTTCAAACTTGGGCTCAACCCCTTAAATTAGATGGAAGGACGAATGAATGGAGCAGATTTCTCAAAACATCCCTGTGTACCCCACCTTGAGTAGTATGCGTGTGCACAACACACATGCACTGGCGGTGCAGCGAATCATGGGAGTCGGTCAACATACGCTAACCCGACTCCCAGCGTTCCTCTTACGCAGGCAGCAGACTGACGTCCATTGTGATTGATTATGTCTCACCTCGATCACTCGGATAACTAATCCAAACCGTCCAGAAGATGCAAAAGGTGGCCACGACCCCAGCCATGAATAGAGCTGTACACAAGCAGACTTAGCTTGGTAACTCGCTCGACTTGACTCGGCTGGAAATGAGTTCAAGCTGAGCACGAACTGATTTTTAGTGCTCCAAATGAGTTCGAGCCGAGCACGAGCTTGAGCTAGCTTGACTCGACTCGACTCGAATAGTATTCGAAATTGACTCGACTCAGACTCGACTTGTGTACAGGGTATATAGATCCATTTCCCAAAAAAAAAACCTTAGTTACACTTACCCTACCCCTTTTGAAAACTCGACCCGTGCACCCAACCCTCTCTCTTAGTCCTCCCTCTCATCCAGCAGTCGTCCTCCCTCTCTCTCTCTCTACTCTCTCCCTCATCCACTCATCCTCACCTACCCTCTCTCTCACTCTCTACTCTCTCCCTCACTCTCAGCCTTCTCCCTGCACCACACGACTGCCCCTGTCGGCTTTTCCCTGCACCGCACGGCCGCTCGCCCCTGTCGGCTGTTACTCGCATTTTTGAGAAAGTGATGGCCGTCCATCTCTCTCATCCCTTCCTCTCCTCCTCTCTTTCCTTCCCCGCCTAAAGAAGATCCCTTCAAATATGCAAATTTTTCCTCCAAAATCCAATCTCGAGATCGATTGAAACTCAAAAGGTATGCATCTCTCTACTGCAAGCTCTCAATTCGGGAATGCCGTTAGGGTTTCTTGCATTTGTGGTAATCTAGGATTTTTGAGGTCCAAAAGAGAGCTTTTGGTAGTGTAAAATCTAATACTTTTAAACTTATGGTGTCTACTTCGTTGCTTTTGATGAATTTTTATAGCCTTTTTCCTACAATCAGCCGGAATTACTACTCGAAATTTGCTCGAAATCGGCTCGTACTCAGACGATCCAAGCACAAGCTGCTGTTCCGAGCTCGAAGGCTGAGCCGAGCTGAGCACGTGCTGGAACTCAAGCAATCTGAGTCGAGCATGAGTTGGGTAATACTCGACTTGGCTCGACTCGTGTACACCTCTAGCCATGAAGATAAAATAGGAGCTAAGATGATTTAACCATCCCAAACTCAATCCAAACGTGACTCGGTTTGCGTTTTTTGCCGCTGCGCAAGATTTACGCACAAAATCACCTCTTGTGCGTAAAGAGCCTTCGTAGGTAGTTTCTAAAAGCATCCGACCGACCTTCACACTCTTGTAAAAGGGAAGGAGAAGTGAGTCGTGGAGGGATCAGGCAGACTTACGACAATGGATGTGGAAAGAGAGAAAGACTATGGCCAGCATTGAGTTCTCCTTCTTTCTTATTTGGTTTTTCTTTTCCTTTAATGTTTTTCTGAGATTTTAGTGTAATCATGTCTATGATTGGCTAAACCTCTTAGCTAGGGCTAAGAGGTGAAGCTTATAACATGATGGGATGCTCTCTAAGGCTTCGATTCATGTTTGAGTTGAACTCTCTTTGCTTCTAGTTTGATTATAATGAATGCTTTTAGTTTTTAATGGTTTGTTGTGACTTAAATTACAATGGATCTGCGATAGCTTTAAGCATATTCTTTTCATTATTGTGATTATGAAATTACGAACCCTGTTGTTCACCATCGTCTCATGGACGTGGTTGGATGATGGAATCCTTCCTAACGTTCATAATTCTCTTAGATTGTTTGTGGATTAGTTCAATTTTGTTGTTTACTTTGTCTCATGGGCATGGTTTTGTGATGGAATCAATTCTAGTTCTAATACCTCTTATCTATTGAGAACTAGATCAAAGAAAGTTCATAATTAATTTTTAATGAATTATCTTCCAATTGGATGAAGATGGGACTCTGATTCCAGTTGTGTTCGTGAATCAAGCATAGATCTCCCTGATTTCCACAAGTAGATCCTTGAAAATCCTAGTTTTCCACCTTTAAATTTTACAAGTTTTAGTTACATAATTTACAGTAATTTTCTTAAATTCTCCTGATTTAGATTACATGTTCTTCTAGTTCTAGTTCTAGTTACTTTCAGATTACATACAAGGTTCAGTCCCTGTGGATTCGACATTGGTCTTACCAAGATTATTACTACATCGCGACCTTACACTTGGGGTTGTGAACAAGACCCGCACTTAAACTCCATCAGAGAGTGATCAGTTCCTAGAAACATTTATGTAGTGCGAAGTTTTCACTACATAAATCGAGGCAGGTCCAAAGCTCGAGTGGGTCCCATGACAAGAGGTGTGACAGCAAATGGCTACAATTGAAATCTTTTGGTGTCCAACATGATGTTTATATGCCACCCATACCATTGATAAGTTTTTCAAAATCGTTCGTAAGTTGTCTGCCTAAGTTGGCTTAAGCCGGGAATGGCTATTTTTGTTTGTGTTTTAACGGGAGGTTTGTCGCTTGCTTGAGCAATTGCTGCTAGGATGGTGGCTGATGTCAGCTGGGTTGTAGCTGATTTTTGTTGCAAGGTGTAGCAAGCTTTAGCTTTTGGTGCATCAGATTGGGGTTGTGATCTTGGCTGCTAAATGTTAATTTTGTTGGTGGCATGAAGGAGTGGCATGTGGTCAACAATCTGGCCTGATGAAGGAATAGGGGCAGTTGTTATGGTCATCAGGAGAGGACGATAGGAGCTCCTTAGGGAGAATTCTTACTCTCTCTGTTGTTTCCCATTTTGCTAGTTATATGATAGGAGAGGCCTGACTTGTGGTGCCCTCCTTGAAACATTACTTTGTTCACCCTCTGTTCATATATACAAAGCCCTTTCTAAGAAGAAGAAAAAAATGAAAAAAAGAAAAAGCTCATTCCCTATTATATGAACTTAAAACATAGAAATATTAGTCTAATCTAGAACCCCTATGCCTCAATGTGTCAACGTTGAGCGGAACCCACTGTTTCCAGCCATATAGCCCCAGAGTTTTGGATCTACATCATTTTCGCCCACGCTGGATTTTCTTAAACATCATTGTGGGCTACACCATCTTATTGGGCCTTTGTGCCTTTAAAATGCATGATTTCCATAGAGATAGAGAGGATACAAAGGGATTCGAATTGTCTAGCATCGTGTCCATCCATGTTTTCAGCTCATTTTAGGCTATGAGCCCAAAAATGAAGTAGAACTGAAACGCAGGTGGAACACATCATAGGAAAAATGTTCATTGAACTCCCACCATTAAAAAAGTCCCAGGGCCCGCCATAATGTTTGCATGCCATCCAACCTACTGATAAGGTCATGGAGACTTAGACGAAGGGAAACACAAATCTCAGCATGATGCAAAACTTTTTTGGCCCACAAGAAGCTTTCAATAATGGGCGTTTGATGAGCATTATTTCCTATGGTGTAGTCCACCTGGCCTTTAAGTCTACTTTATTTTTGGGCTCACGGCCTAAACTCATCTGGAAAAATGGATAAATGTACATCTAGGCGGGCCCGTCGAAACTTCCACACACCCAACCTTACATCACCCATTCGAAATAGGGTATAACTTTGAAAATAGGAAGTCATTTGGGGTAAATCCAACTTTTTCACTCATTAATGCTCTTCTTTTCTTTTTCCTGTAATGATTTGGAGTTAAAGTTAAAGTAACATTCTCCCCTAATGATTCGGAATAGCATTCCACGCTGCCCCCCCCCCCCCCCCCTTTGTACCACATGTGCAGAAGGTATGCTATTTAAAATATTGTAAAAGTAGGCAATTTTATGTCCATAGTCCATAAGAAAGGGGAGATTTAATAGAAAAATAAAATAAAATAAAAATTACTTGGGATGGTATCAACAGACTGTTAACCATACTAGGTAAGGTCCATGTAAGAAAGGTCATCTGCACCATATGCCATTGCTGAAGTGGCTTGTGTGAATCGTTTTTGCATGCCACTTCAATCAAACTAGCCCACCAATATCACCACCGTCATCTAGAAGGGGAATCCTTATTAAGGTGGACCGCAACCTTCGAGTCACTTTCAATCACAATATTGGAGAAACCTTGGTTGACGTAAAGAGAGAGTCCTACTGGAGCCCTAACATCCCCTCCAGTGTTGGTGTCCTCCCCGCAATCCTGGAGAATGCAAAGAGAAATTTGCATCTCCAATCTCTATAAACACCACCCCCTTCTAAATTTCCCAAGTTACACGTTGTTGACCCATTTACATTCACTTTCAAGTGAATGGCATAGGTTACACTATGCTAATCCATTTACATTCACTTTCAAGTGAGAGGCCTAAGTTAGAATAGAGTATTCTCTAAAGAAAGCTAACGAGGTAGTGGATGATTACGCTTGATTGGGAAGCGAGTTTCAGGGGGATTGACTTTTTATTTCGCCCTAGGATCTCCCATATATTATAAGGGAGAGACTTTTCCTTAACTGCATGGAGCTGAGTTCCATTAGAGAGACTAATGATCCGTTGTAGTTTCTGCAGAGATTTGGGTTGGGTCGTGGTGTTTTTCGAGGCCTGGGCCTACCCAAATGAGTGTTATCATTTTATAGCTTTTCTCATTAATAAAGTTGCCAAAAAATTTTTATTTTTTATTTTTTAAAATCAATCAAACTAGGCCATACGTGTGAACAATGGTCTGTATTTGAAATTTGTGTGTGGATATGATATGCATGCCAGAGTATACTTGACTTAAGAGTTTAACTGGACTGCTAGTGTCCCCCCTGTCCTCGTTGAGACAGCCAAATCAGAGACTAGACAAAGGATCCAGTTATCCTCTCAACCACCAATTTGCACTCAAAGTTTAGGCAACTTGTGAAAGGGTAGGGGTTAGCTCTTCTGAATGGATTCTTTTTTACTTTATGATAATAGACATGAGTCTATAGACTTAAGGACTTGTTCTTTTATCAATACTTTAGTTTAATATTTCTCACAGGGATAACAATGTACAAATAAATGAAAGAAGGCTAAATAATGCTGATTTTATTAATACTTGAATGTATGGCCCATTATAATCAACAAAAATGTTAAACAACTAAATAAATAAACGAGAAAGAAAGAAAAATACCCAATGCGTCTATTAGAATAGACACTCAAGGCAGGTAGTCAGCAGGATGTGACTAGATGGATATGATTAGCTAAATCAGAACTTAGTTGATCATGATCCTACAATTTAAGGTTACAGATATTTACTTATACTCCTTGAGTACTGTAGCGGAAGCTGCTGGGTAGTAGCGATGTAATCTAGAACTAGGTAATGCTACAGTAAGTCATGACTACGCCAAAATAGTGAATTTGAGACGAATTTTGCGACAGACGATGTCCGTCGTAAAAATTGCTTGGTTTAACGATGGATTTAATTCGTCGCTAACAAGTCCTTCATCAATCCCGTCTTTCTTGAAAATCCATAGTTCAAACGTTGCGGAATTTCGCGACGGACCAAAATCCGTCACTAATATCTAATTTACGACAGATTTTGGTCCATCGCAAATTTTGATTTTGCGAAGGAATATAATCAGTTGCAAATTCCCGCCCAAAATGCCAATTAGCGACATTTTTCAATTGCTTTTGCGATGGATCATGGTCCGTTGTAAAAGGACTTTTGCCCTAAACATTATTTTTTTTTTTATTATTTTAAGAATATGGTGGAAGATTATGTTTTTTTGTAGTCTAAGAATTGTTTTCTAATAGAATTTCAGTGGTTTAATTGTACATATTTGTATCTAAGATTATTTTTTAACAATTGATTGAATGGAAAAAATAAAAATAAAAATATTTTGTTTTTATATCGAATGAGTGGAAATTTTTTTTTTTATTATTTAAAACTAATATTTAAATGATTTATAATATCACATGAAAAAGAATATTGAGAAGTTTAAAAAATTTAATAATGTTTGAAAAATAATTGAAAATGTTCAAATTTTGAAATTAAAAGAAAAGGTTATTTTTAAAAACATTGAGATTTTGAAAAAATATATATATATATATATATATATATATATATATATATATATATATATATATATATATATATATATATATATATATATATATATATATCATTTTAAAAAATAAAATTGAAAAGTTGAAAACAAAATAATGCTTTTGAAGAAAGAAAAATGGCATTTTGAAATTTTTGAGAAAAAAAATTTAAAATTTGAGAAAAATTTTTAGATTTTGAAAATAAAAATTCAGAATATGCATTTTAATTTTTTTTGAAATATTTTATAATAAAAGTGATATTTTGTTAAAAGTTTTCAAAGAAAAATTAAGAGTAAAAAAATATACATTTTGGGAAAAATGTTATTTTTAAATGGAAATTGAAATTTATCTGTGAAAAAAATATATACATATTTTTTACTAAATTATTAGGCACATCCAGTAACCTTTAACCATTTTTGGACAATCTAACTAGTCCAGATTAATACAGGATATTGCCAACCCTTTGCCACACAATGATCATCCGTCTCTTTGAGAGTTGGCCACTATTCAAGCTCTTCATTTGTACAGTGGCAGAGTGACCTCTACTCCTTTTCCTATGATTGTCAAATGGTCAAGACCTCTCTTGAGCTGGGTGAAGCTGAACGTTGATGGTTCTTCCCGTGGGAATCCAGGCGAGAGTGGTGGAGGAGTTGTGAGGGACTCCCAAGGTCGGGTAATTTTTGTTTTTCATAGGAATTACGGCATTGCTTCCAATACGATCGCAGAGGCCCAGGCTATGCTGGATGGCATTACTCTTTGTAGCAAATTGGGGTTCTCTAATACAGTTGTAGAATCCAACTCCAAACTGGTGGTGGAGGCTAGTGCTGACCCTTTCGCTCATTGCCCTTGGAACATCTGGTATAGATTGGGAGCCATTCATGTCTTCAGCCTCAGTCTCAGCCTTTGTTTTAGGCATATCTACCGAGAGGGTAATTCTATGGCAGATGTGCTTGCCAGGATGGCCAGTGAAGGATGTGGCAATTCTTTCTTTTGGTCTCGCTCAGAATTGCCAAGGAGCATCAGGGGTCTCTTAGTTCTTGACAAGGCAGGGCTGGGTTACTTGAAAGTATGATTTTGGTGTTGGTTCATTTCCGTCTTGTATGGTAGGTGGGATCAAGCTTCCTTTTTCCTGCCTGGCCCTCCTTGTGTTGTCTCTTGGTTTGTTGTCCATAGTCCTGAGGGTGTGCTAGTATACGATAGGCGGGGCTCCTTTTCTTTTTATGGGAGCCAGCCCGAAGAGTTGTTCATCCTGTCTCTTTCTTTTAATAAAATTGGGTGGCAAGATTCCACCTTTTCCAAAAAAAAAAAAACTAGTCCAGATTGAAGAGTAAATAACTTCAGATGTTTACGTCAAATTTCACTCAAATTGTTGATCAATCTTGTATGCCCGATATCTTTCTCATATGTAGCTTGATCAGGGCGAGTGACTAGTCAAATTGAGGGTATTGATCAGTAAAATAGAGTAAATGGACTAGACTTGTAAAATGGGCCAAATATTTTGGTCAAAATTGTGACCCAACTTATTGACCTCGTAAGAACCTAAGAATAGATGTTAGTAAGTTTTGTGGGCCCCATTATGATGGGTGTCGAGCATCAACACTGTGCATTTAATGTGTCCCCTTTAGGTTATGAGATATCTCAAAAATCATTTGTATACGAAACTCAAGTGGGCCATACCATCTAAAACCATGTGAAGACATCCTAAAAAATATAAAAGCATTGGGTGGGGCCCATATGAGTTTTGGATGTGGCTGAAACTTGGTCTGACCCCTCGTCCAAGTGGGACACACATAATGAGTGGGTTGGATATGAGAATCACATTTAGGCAGGCCCAATATATGATTATGAATGGGGTGACGAGCCTCCCCTTAGTGACCAATGAGCACTTAGACTAATGAGCTGCGGATGATGGTATGAGACATTGTGCCCGTACTGTCGGCCTATGTTGGGGTGATGACCTTCCTATAGTGACCGCGAGTAGGACATTAAAGTCCAAACTGTCTTTGTCTGAGCTTAAGAATTTTGGGATTGATGAACCCACAAGGGCTAAGGATCACGAGAGTCATATGACCACAGCTCTTGTGCCGCACGATCAGGTTAGGGCAATACTTCTGCTAAGGGTATTCCGATTTTCCCAACCTGTTGGGTGAATAAATCTAATCAATCAACTAGGCTAACATGTTACATGACATTGCATTATTTATTGTGGCGATTCAGTAATTGAGGTCGCAACTGAGGGAGTGTTGCTCATTGTAATCGTTAGATGTCATCGCTTGAGGGAGTGTTGGTAGTGAGGGGCATGCATCATATCATTAAGCCATGCATTGCATTAATCAACAGTACTTAGGATTCTATGATATATGATGTTCACTAAATTTATTTATGTATGATAATTTGTGTGACCTATTGCTAATGGTATCAATGAGTTAGTTACTCATTCCCACTCTCGAATGGTGTTTTAAAACACCAACTAGAACCTATCATAGATGTAGGGTCGATATAGTTAGATGCGCTGGAGGATGCGAGCATGGATGATGAGGAAGAGCGAGCGCACTATCAGACTTTCGGCGGTTCTTCTAGTTTATGTTTGGATGGTCGCAGGACATGGGCTAGGGCCCTAGTTATTTTGGGATATTTATCTAGGTGGAACTAGTTCCTGGTTTGGGTTTCTTGGCACTGTTTTTTAGATATCTTACATGTTTAGCGGATCGTATTTATATTTTATGATATTCTCATGCTTATAGTTTGCTTAACACCTCATTGCTTATGAATAAACCCAAATGCATTGGAATCTAGAACCCATTAGGACATACGTAGCACCCGGGAAATCCAGAGCTGAGTTCATACTCGGCCCTTGAATTTCGGGGTGTGACAGATATTATTAAACAATCATGTGAATTATTTTTTGAATGACTATCAGGTGTAAGATTTTTAAAAAAATACAAACAAATCTGGCATTTTTTTAAATTCGAAGATATTTTAGTGACAGACCAAATCCGTCACTAATTTTTGAACAAGTTGACAATGGACGACGGATTTGAGGTCTGTACCTCTCCTCATATTAGCAATGGACCTTATCTGTCGCCAATATTTTTAATGACGAATAATTTGGGCAGTTTTTTCCAAATTTCAGCGACGAATTTTTTATTTTTGCGATGGACCTTATCCGTCGGTTATCTGCGACGGACCTTATCCATCAGAGATTAAATGATGAATTTTATCCGTTGGAATAAAAATGACACAGTAAATATCAACGGACGAAATCCGTCATTTGTTTGGTTTTACGACGGATTTGGTCTGTCACAAATATGCGATTTTGGCGTAGTGAGTGCCCATTTAAAAACTTTCAAGAAACCTTTATAATTGATAAATTTACATTTGAGTGCCTCAAAAGCTCTTATAGATATCAAATTCTTCTTTAAATTCAAAACGTGCCTCACATTTATTAGAATATGCTCCACCCCATCATACATTCTGATGTGCACGAAACCAATTCCAATCATCTTACAGGCATGATCATTGCCCATAAGAACTAGGCCACTATTATAGTCATCGTACATAGTGAACCAACTCCGATGAGGACACATATGGTATAATACCCCCGTATATATCTAAAATACACTTGTTTACAAGTGTCCGACCTTAAACATAAATAATACGTCATAGCCACTCGTCCCCTCAGTGGATTCCACTGAATTGGCCTCATTTGGTGAATCATCTGATTTCTCATCCTTCTGGGTTTCGAGATTTGTACATTTTTTCTTCATATGTCATATCCTCCTACAATTCCAACACTTAAAATATCCTTTGCCCTTCGACTTAGACCTCGATCATGACATCCCCTTCTCTCACTCAGACGATCTTCCCTTAACAACTAATGCCTCCATAGAAGTACATTCCCCACCATATTCCTTCTTTAATACTTTCATTTGATTTCTCATCCTTCTGGGTTTCGAGATTTGTACAGTTTTTCTTCATATGTCATATCCTTATACAATTCCAACACTTAAAATATCCTTTGTCCTTCGACTTAGACCTCGATCACGACATCCCCTTCTCTCACTCAGACGATCTTCCTTTAACAACTAGTGCCTCAATAGAAGTACATTCCCCACCGTATTCCTTCCTTGATACTTCGAATAAAGGGTTAAGATAACGATATCGAGGTCTAAGGTATCCCTACTATGTCATCGAGTATCCACCATATTCTCGTAGAAATCCGGAAGAGACGTCAATAAAATTAGGGCTTTATCTTCTTCTTCGATCTTTTCCTTCACAATTTTTAGTTTTCAAACTAGTTTGTTGAAGATGATGATGTGCTTAGTGAGATCCGACCCTTCTATCATATTTACAGTATATAATTGTCTCTGCAGATATAAATTATTAGAGAGTGACTTCGTCATGTAAATGCTCTCTAACTTCGCTCATAGGCCCACAATAGTCATCTCATTAATAACATTATAAAGGACTTCATTGGCCAAGCATAATTAAATTGTGGTAATCACCCATTAATCAAGTTTATCCCAATCATATTTTGTCATACAATTGTCAAGGAATGATGGTTGCAACTCTTGCTGAATTTGGAGAGCTTTTATCTATCGCCTCCATAATTTAAAATTACTTTTGCCCATGAATTTCTCTATCTCGAACTTCACATTCGATCCACTTGATATCATGTCTCAAATTTGATCTAAAACTCCAACGTTTGCTCTAATACCACTTGTTGGGGACACAACAAGCCCTTACACAACTTGTTTGGCCCTGAAACAACCTCAGAAAGAATCACACAATGTAATAGGAAAAAAAATTCAAGTAATCATAGAGAACGTAAGGATTTTATGTGAAAATACCCCTGCACGAAAAAACTATGGCTCCAAGAGACAAATAATCCACTATGAACAGAAAGTTATAGGAAATCGAACAATTTACATATCTAAAACCCTATTTTGTCCCTTTAAAACTCTTGGGTCATGCTTTTGTTCTCTCACATTCACCCTCAGATTACCCTAATCCTGTATTAACATTTCTTATATAACCCTCTACAGAATTAGAAACAAAACCATGCACTTAAGTAAAAGTTGCATGAATCATCAATTAAACCATCGATTTAATTAGCTCAAATTGATGACATTCAATCAAATCAACACTCCGAATTAAACATGCCCAAAAGTATCCAGAGATTAAACTATTACTTTCATGATTTTTAATCAAATTGACTAGGTTGTCGATCAAATCAAAATCCGTGTTTCTTCGTCAGATTGAAGGCACTCAATCAATACATACATCGAGGTGGGCCCTACGGTTAGGGTCCCACCCACATGGCTTGTCACGAGGTCTCACCCAAGTTGTGCTCCAATATAAGGGACACGAGAGAAAATGCATTGTTAAAAAAAATTGCTTGTTCACTCTACATAAGAGAACATTTTTAAAGTTACACGTATTAGTAATGTAAATTAGGAAAAAATTATGTCTGATCTATTCATTTCTTGTATGCATGGTCCATTTGAATAGTGGACCAATCCGATTCTTGAACCAAGGCATATTAACCTTGGAGCATGTTAATAAACAGCCTAGATATTCCACGTGTGGAGCAAACTTTTCCAATGTGTGACCCATTCTGCTACTTGTTACTTGACCAAGTGTGGGGTGGAGCATGAATAAGGAACAACCTAAAATTTGCACATGAAGTGCCCAATTTTTGGATGCTTCTATTTCTACTAATTGTTGCTTAATCACATCTGTGGTGGTCCACCTGGAGATGGCCCCAACCACATACTAAGAGAGAACTTTTTTTTTTTACAACATCATTACACAATTTCTATTCGGACCGCCCTCCACTACAAAAAGGGGAAAAAGGGTGGCCTATCATAACCCTCAGAAGTTAAGGCTAAGAAAGGATAATAGGATTTGGGCTGATCCTAATAGATCTTAGGCTCGTTCTGTCAAGGACTAAGTCTCCTCTAGTGAGGGTGGGGAGAAGAGAATGGTCAGAGAGGACCTTTTCTTACTGGTCAACATTGTCAAGGCGTGCTAAGCTATCCGCTACTTTGTTGGCCTCCCTAGGGGTGTGGACGATCGAGATATTGGCTACATTCTTGAAGTTATCATAGTGCCTTTTCCAATAAAAGGCCTTTCACGGGACTTGTTCTGACTTCGAGAACAGGTCCACCATCACAGCTGAATCACTCTCCACCACCACCCTAACACAGCATTAAGTTAAGCATAGGATAAGGCCATCCACCACCAATTTGGCCTCTGCTTGGAAATTTGAACCGATTATGTAGCATTTGGTGAACGCAAAGATGAGATTACCTCTATCATCTCTACAAACTCTGCCACTTCCAAATAGCCCCGGATTCCCGCGGGATGATTCGACAACATTTGGCTTAGACCATCCTTCCTTGGGCCTCTTCCATTTCACTATAAAAACTAAGGGGGATCTCTCTTAAGCTACCGAGAGTTGTAAGTCCTTGATCGTGTCCCTGCTAGATCGATCGTTGGAAGGGGACAAAGGGAAGGAAGATGAGATGCAGGTGAACTAGCCTTTAACCTTGTGGATAGACTGGGCCACCGAGATAGTGGATTTTTCGAAGCGTTTGCTGTTTCTAGAGGCCCAAATTTCCCAAAAGATGAGGGTGGGAGTTAGACCCCGAAGTATTCCAATGCAAGAATTTTCAGATGTCGATGCCCACCATTGAGCCGCATGGGTTGTGGCAAATTGCCCTAGAAGGAAAGCAATAAAAAGGAGGGAGGAGAAGTGGGACCACAAGGCTTTGGCTAGATCTCCAGCTGCGGATGGGTACTCCAACGATTCTTCCTAGCGGGCGGTGTCCTCTTAGTAGCAGAGACAACAAGAAGCTAATTGCACACATTTCCTCTTGATGCTCTTCTCCACAGGGATTGTCTAGTCAACACTTTCCACACCAACTGTAACGCCCTGAAATTCGGGGGTCGAGCATAACTCAGCTCCCGAGTTCCAAAACATCACTTATGCAATGTACAACACCAAAAACAAACCACATGCATTCCATTAACCAAAATCGTCGCAATACAAGTAGTGCAGCAATACATGAATCACGACTAGGAAAGCATGAAAACAACAACATCTAACACTACAAACAACCACAACTACTACAACCACTAACAGCTACCCCACAACAACAACTCCAACTACAAGCCAACAACGGCTACACACAGAAAGAAACACCAAACAAAGCAAAGACGGCCACGACGATGCTACTCGTCGGAGTCAGGAGACGGAGGCGGAGCACCCTTATCCTGCAAGCAACACAGGATAGACTTCAAAGTCCGGGACATCTTCTTGAACTTGTGCTTAACCAAGCCTCGAAGATCAACCATCTCCTGGCGTAAAGCAGCTTGCCCTTCTTCAAGCCGTGTAAGACGGGCATCTCTGGCAACCTGCTCTGCGCCCTGCTCTGGCACCACAGGAGGGGAGCTATCACTCGAATCCTGTGCCTCAATCTCTTCCTCGTCTTGCTCTGCTTCTTCCTCAGACTCCGCACCACCTTCAGCATAACTCTCATCATCACCACTCTCAGACCCGGCCTCACCCTCAGAGGCAAGCCGACAGAACCAACCTCCATCAGCTTAAGGGTCCTCAAGTTGATATAACGAACAGGGACCGGCTTCTCAGCTCCAAGCCTATAGCCAAACTCATGTGCGATCTTGCAAATGAGGCAGCCAAAGGGAAGAGACTCGGTCCGTCTACTCGAACGAGCGATGAGAATAATCTGACGCAGGACGTACGTCGGCATACACAACTTCGCATCCTGCCCCACCTGATATAGAAAATCTACCATCAGGCGCGTACACTCGCTGCGGTTGCTCCACCTGGGATACACATTGAACGTAAAGATGTGGTGAAGCAAACGGAAGTCGTCCGTCATGAAAGAAGCCAGAAGACTCCTATTCGGCTGCCATTCGACCAGACGACCACACAAGGATCGGGTGCGACGATCCCTCTCGCGCACACTGTCCACATTCTTCTCGCTGGCATGCACTTCCCCAAGTGGCACCTTCAAGAGTCGGGATATCAAAGCAACATTGACAATTCCAACTCGACCACTACCACAGGGAATCTTAAACTGCAGAGGATCCAGCGAAGGCTCCAGAATGTTGGCATAGAAGGCCCGAACAGTGCTAGCATTCGCGCGATACTCGCCTTCGAACAAGGGACCCCAACCGGCCCCTTCTAGGCGCTCCAACAAAAAGAACTCACCAAAGAGCCGCGGATCAACATGAGCCTCAAAAAGGATTCTATGCCCCTCATAGACTCCATGCGACAATTTCGCCAACAAGGTCCTACTGACAGGAGCTCGAGGATCGAGGTCCCGCTTCGTCTGGAACTCGCGCGTGGCGGACGTGCTAGCAGCGGCACCTCTCGGCCTCCGTGCACGGGTTGGGCGACTCGGCCCGGCTTCATCCACGGGCGCTCTCTTCTTCCCCATCAAGGAAAGAAGGGAAGAAATGGAAAAGATGGCCGTCACAATCTCAAAGAGGGCCATGAGAAATGAGAGAAAGAGAGAAATAAGAAGATGGTGAAGCTTCCACACAACTATGAGCCAAAAAGGGAATGAAAGGGCTCAAATGAGAGGGAAAGATGGGGAAATCAGCAATGGAATAGAAGATTTGAGAATGGGCTGATGGGTTTGCACGAAAATGGAAGGAAGATGAAGATTTGGGAGAGATTTGAGAGAGTTTGGAGAGGTTTTGGAAGAAAAGGAAAGCTTGGAGGTGGGTGTTGTGAAGGAAATAGATGGAAGGAAGGGTTTTAAAATGAAAACCGTGGAGGGGTGGGCCACACAAGCCTCATGGACGATCGGCCCGCGTCGGCCCGGCCCGCCTGGCCCGGCGACCAGCGATCCCTCGCCGAACCGGCGATGGCATCGCCGGTCTCTGGACATATCGGCGATGCCTCGCCGATTTGGTCCTCCTGGTCCTCCTTGGTCCAAATGATGTGGTCCCCCCCCTGGGTCCCACAGAAAATGCCCCGATTGGCCCCTTGTGTAGTTTGAAGCCTATCGGGTCATTCTGACAGAAATCTGATGCAAACAGCGATTTCTGGAAGGTTTAAAAATGAATAATGGGAAGGTAAACCATCTACACTCATTAATAGAGGGTCTAGAACAGGTTTCGGGTCGCTGTGTGTGATCAGGTAAGGGTACAGACTCGATCTCGGCAAAGGTTTTCAGAAAACTTTCGCCGATAGAAACTACGGAGCACAAACACAAAGCGATGATAGACCCGCACCCAATTACACTATAGTGGCGACAACGTGCGGTGTGTGACCATAACCCAGGTCCGGTTTAATCCAGATCATGCTCTGATACCAACTTGTAACGCCCTGAAATTCGGGGGTCGAGCATAACTCAGCTCCCGAGTTCCAAAACATCACTTATGCAACATAATTAATGAATGATGTATGTTGATTGTATTAGCACATAAACATGGGATAGATTAAGCCAAAACGCAGATATGATTCAGGGTAAGTGAATAAAGCAAGCGGAAGACTTATAGTAAAATATGTGTACAAGTGTAAGTCCCTCGAATTACATATACAACCAGATCGTGTAAAAGTGTTATTTATCAAAATTATAAGTACAAGTTACATCATTTCGGTTCCCAAAATAATCATCCCATAGATCCCGCCAAAGATCAAGGCTCGCTAGAACCCGTCAAAATGCATATAGGAGAAGGTAGCCTCATCGTCATCCAGGCTCCCGCTCTGCCTCGACGTCGCATCCACATCTGCAACATCAGAACCTAGACAGAGTCTGGTGGGTGTGCAACACCGCCTCCAAACGTGGGAGTGAGTGATCAACTCGGTGGAACAATAAGGCAATCGGTTAACATGTTATCGCTCAATCAAACAAGAATGATAAAGCGGGACAATTAAATAAATCCTAAGTACTCTTATTAATGCAAGTATGAATGCGGTATGATGCGTGCCCTCACACGTACACCCTCAGCGTCTTCATCTTACGTTACGCATGACATCGCCTCAAAGTGCGCCACATCTACAAAGCACATGCAAATGCGGTGCATGGATATGATTACCAAGTTGTTATTAGTCCAATTCATACAGCAGGATTGGGAAGCTAAGATACCTTCCTCATATCACCATCCAACAGTGATCCATACTAGGGTCGTCATTCCTAGACATCTCATACGATCATATAGTTGAGGTCGTAGCAAAGGGCTCGTCACCAATCAATGCACGCCTTTCATGCCCTTACTACCACAGATCGGCTCGTCACCTCCTTGCGGTATCCAGGTATGCTCGAGGTCACTACAAAGGGCTCGTCACCAATCAATGTAGGCCGACAGCACGAATATAGTGTCCCATACCACCATAATCGGCTCACGAGTCTGATGTGCTCATTGGTCACTACGGGGAGGCTCGTCACCCCAGCGTGGGCCGACGGCTCGACCACGGTGTCCCATACCACCATGTCCGGCTCATGAGTCTTAGCGGATCGTGTACCATGGTTATTAGGATTTCACTGGTAAGTTCGGTACCCTAGATTCAAGCAGTAGCGTCCATACATGGTTAACATACACTGGACAATCGGGTTAGTTGATGAACTCGACTAGCACGAGCGCACGTTGAATTGAACGACATAGAGTGCGCAAACACTCCGCGTGGCCAAACCACTGCCGCCAACTCTAATACGACTCGGGTTCGTCTAATGCGTCTCACGTGGCGAAAGCAATCTCAACCACGACCAAAGGGTCAATTACCGATTTCCTGGACTAAGGCATAGTCCCAAACATCCTACACTACGACAGATATTCATATGGAATGTAAAACAGTAATGGATCAACAACTCAAATCATGTTACATACACATCTGAAGAATAATCAACTTAATATAAATGTAAGCATAGGAATGCTTGAATTTAAATAACTTGAAATGTAAATGCATAAAGGAAATCATGCGCATCCATAGAAGTATTGAGAACCACTTCTCAATGCCTGCATTTAGTGTAATCAGTTACACTTAGGTCATTCATGCATTTCTACAAACACTTAGCATACAAGGAATAACATACATGACGTATGTTGGAATACATGCACTTAGACAATTCCCTTTACCAAGGAGTTGTCATACATGCATCTAGCATACATACATGACCAATAATCATGGCAAGCACAAGTGCGTATTTTATACATATACGGTACTTTATAAATACACTTAGAATACACAAATCTCAATATAGCACATGCATATCAGGAAAGCAATGTAAACATAACATTTGACATGTGAAATCTCATCCATAACAAGAATAAATCACTAACTGGGATTGAAAGCCTTGAAAACCATAACCTATACACTTAAAGTCCGCACCTTAAGCGAAGAAAGAACCGCCGAACTGATTTAGACGAGTTGTCTTCGTCAACGGCGCTAGAATACCCTAAAATAAGGATAGAAATGAGATACAACAACACCAAGTCTAATCTAAGCTCTAACACAGGTTAGGGTTAGGTTAACTTACCCCAAAAGAACTCAGAATCGCCAAAGGAACGATTCAAAGTGAAGATTCAAAGGTGAAGAAGAACAAGGAAGAATCAAGGTGATTCACCAACTAATCTCTCTCACTTCCTCTCTCTTTTCCACTCTCTTTCCAAGCTAGGGTTAGAGAAAATTCGTATGGAAATGAGAGCTAGGGTTTAAGGACTATATATAGGCCTTAAAATGATGGAAATAACCCCAGGGTCAAGGTATACTTAGGTTATAACCAAAGTACGCCTTTCTCGATCCAACGAAGCACTTCTGGTGGGCCTATAACCACGAAAGGTCGGACTTAAGCTCACTGACCATGGATCTAGGTCAGGTTGAGTTTTCGTACCGACCGGCTCTTCAGATCAGCCGTGGCGGACCACACTCAATTCAACGGTCACGGAAACTCGATCAGGTCCACAAGCACTAGGATATGCCTGGGCCAACCATCCTGATCAGAGGGTGAAATTGGGTCAGAATCCAACGGTCAGAATGCTTAAAATCGTCGCGCAAGCGACACGACTCAGATTTCAATAAAAGCTTATTAAATTCCAACCGTTCTCACACTCTTCACTCCGAACTCAACCAAATCGACCCAGAACATCAGATCGACTTGATTTTTGAGGTGAAGACCAAGCCCAACTCAGTGACCGCAACAGCCTAAGATCATCGCCATCGGACTTTCGACGCGCGGTCTAGGTCCGATCCAGATCTTCCAAAAATTCCCCAGAACAACTGGATTTAGCGATGGATCCCAGATTTCAGAGTAACGTAGCGCTCACTAATCTACACGTTTAGAGCCATGCAGATACAATTTAAAGTGATTGATGCGAATTTCACAAGCAATCAAGTAGAGCGCTAATTACCCCAAAAACAACTACTTAAGGAAAGATTAGCACAAAAATTCCAAGGTCGTTACAATAACATTGCTAATTAATTTTGGAGGAATTTTATTGTACCATACCCATTTTGCCTAAGATCGCCTTGTACTCGGTGGGCGAATGATTTTGCCAGCAGATTTGATGGAGAATCTTCCTAACGATTCCCTAATCTAGATGGGGTAGTCTTCTCTGTTCCTGGTTGTTATCCCTTCAGTGAGAATAGGTTGAAAGATGATGGTGGGGAGGAGGGATGGCCACTACGTATTGGGTAGCAGACCACTGGGGCCCAGGAAATTTTTAATTGGTACCTGTGGCCCATATGTGAAGTGAGCCAAGTCCTGTCCAGTTTGAATTCCAGAAATTACTGCTGCCTTCTCCAAGGAGAACCAGAGAATTTTTTAATAATGGGTCAAAGAGTTTTCTCACTTCTTTCCAACACTTTGGAGTCAGAAGTTCATCGGGGGAGGTTTGATGGAGAGGAGGTATCGATACCGTACTTTGATCTCATGAACTCACTCTATTGGGAATTCTCTTGGGAGAAGAGGACTGATCAGGCCATTTTCATTCTCATGGTCGTCGTGAAAATCTGCAGAGAGGGAATGCCTAGGCCACCTTCATCTCTTGGAGACATAATCTTTTTCCAACCAACCCAGTGATATTTCTTCTTACCCTTAGACCAACCCCACAAGAAGTCTACAAATCTCATTTCCTTGTTGTCTATCAAACCTTTTGGCATTTCTACCATTACCAGTGTATGAATTGGGATGCTGTTGAGGACATGTTTAATAAGAATTACTCTCCCTGCCATGTTCAGAAAACGGCCCTGCCATTCTTAAACTTTTTCAGCGATTTTGTCATGCATTTTTTTAAAAATAATATCATATCATTTCAGAAAGGTATACGCTAAACAAGGCTCTGCACAAAGAAAGGAAGAGGAACATCCAGCCCCTTGTAAGAAAAGTGAGGAGCAAACGAAATGGGGGACAAGAGGGCCTCACCAAACCAATTGAAAGCCCCGAAAGAGAAAAGGAAAGGACCCATGTCAGCTAACCGATCTGAGCGAGCCAATCCCGGTCCTATCCAAAACAATCATACCGCGGACAAGAGGAGGCAGGGAAGAAGAAAGAAGATAAGTCTTGGACTGTTGAAGATGGCTCCCTTCCCGGGCCATTCCATCTGCCGGGCCGTTACCTTCTCTAAGGATATGAGGAAAGAGAAATTTCCCATCCGGTGTAGACAATTGATTCTAGACAGCCAATGTTTCCACTTCCAAGGGGTATTTAACTAAGAAGAGAGAGCTTGAAAAATTAAAATTGAATCAGTTTCGATAATCACCTTATCCAATCCCTTTTCCAAATAGATCTTCATCCCGTCGTGAATAGTGCGGAGTTCTGCCATGTTATTTGAACCGACCCTGAAGGCCGCAGTGAAACCGAAAACAAAGACACCGTTGTCGTTCCTGCGGATGCCACCCCCGCCTGAGGGGCCAGGGTTGCCGAGCGCCGATCCATCCACATTTAATTTTACCCAACCTGGGGAAGGCTGGCTCCATTTCACCAAGATCGAGGAAGGACGATGATGGTTATTCACCGAAGACATTGGGCTGAAACTGCGGGGACCTCCAGTGCTATCCATTAAATCTGCTCCTAAAGCCAAACTTGCCCACCATCTAACTCTGGCCACTGATTTTGAGAGAATCATAGGAGAATTGTCGTAGACTGTGCTATTTCTGGAGCGCCAGATTTCCCACAGAATGAGGATTGGTAGCAAGTTTCTGACAGATTTTGGCGCAGCTTCTGGCGCGGAAGCATTCCTCCAATGGTTCAGCTTGCCTGCGATAGTGTTGTGGATAAGAGGGGGGACACCACATAGCCGACCGAAATAAGCCCGTAGGGCTTGAGCTTGGCGACCAAAAAGAAATAGATGAGATATGGATTCAGTTTGCAGGGTGGAATTTGAATCTTATAGACAACATCTACATTTGGAGGCAATGGACACGCCTTTGGCTTGAACTCGGCTATTTACCTGAATTGCATTTTGGAGAGCTCTCCATGCGAAAATGGAGAATTTAGGGGGGAGAGAGCAGATCCAGATCCACGACGGCCAAGACAGGGGCGGCCCAGGAGGTCTCAGGAGATTCCAGGAAGACCGAACAGAGAAGGAACCTGTGGCCTCTAGCGGCCAGAAGCACTAAGGCTGATCATCCGAGATTATAAACCCACCATTGAAAATTTCATTGATAATCGGTTGTGGCAGAAGGGAGAACACTTGGGCTGGAGGGAGGGGGCCGAACCGACTAAAAATGTCTTTCAGCTGCAGATCCTAGAGATCAGTAGGGACTGGGCCCTCGAGCAGACGTTGGAGGGTGCCCTTGCCTAGCCAATTTTTAGACCAAAAATTCAGTTCGCCATTACCGACCAGCCATTGAACTGACTCGGAAAGAATGGGAAGAAGGGACCAAACACGCTTCCAAAGAGGGGACGAGATAGGAGAGGAGGGCGTCGGCGCATTGGGAAGAAAATCTCTGCTATATTTGCTTCGCATTAACTTTGCCCATGGACCATGCAGATCTCCATGATTTACTATCCAGGTTAGCTTGAGACGATGCGTATCCATAACTTCTTGAAGCCTTCTAATACCCAATCCACCTTCCTCTATGGGTCTTGCAATCTTTTTCCAAGCCAGCCAATGGTGTTTCCTGTTCCCATCAGCCCAACCCCAGAAGAAGTTTGAAAAACTTTTTTCAATTTTTTCAATTACCTAGCGAGGGGTATGCATGGCTGACATGATGTGGATAGGAATACTGCTCAAAACATGACGAACAAGAGTGAGTCTGCCTGCTTGAGAAATCAGTCTTCCAGCCCACCCTGAAGTCTTTCTGTCGACCTTGTCCACCAAAAACTGAATGCCGAAGCTTTGATTTTGCCCAGGCAAAGAGGTGCCCCCAAATAGGTGATATCGTCCCTGGCTTTCTGAAAATCGAGAATACGCTCCATAGATCTGATTCTAGTAGGAGATAGAGAGTTAGAACAAGTGAATCGACTCTTTTGGAGGCTAATTTTTTAGCCTGTCACTACCTGGAAAAGAGATAGAAAGTTGGAGAGATGCAAGAGGGAGTCCCTTTTACCGTTTGTGAATAGAAGAATATCATCGGCGAAGAGCAAATGTGAGGAGATGGGACAGCCCCTACGCATAGAAAACTGATGACAACCGCCGCTGGCAATCATGAGCTTTAGATTTACTGAAAAGGATTCAATTGCAATGAGAAAAAGCGCGGGGGAGAGCGGGTCCCCTTGTCTCAAGCCCCGATTAGATTTGAAGAAGCCCGTCGTTTCCCCATTGATAAGGAGAGAGAACCAGTTATTTCCCCAACAACTCTCCATAAGCTGAACCCATCTCTGGCTGAAGCCGAATTTGAGGAGCACTTGTTTAAGATAAGCCCAATTCACCCTATCATAGGTCTTTTCGAGGTCGTGCTTGATAATGATATTGCCTCCCCGCACTTTTCTATTTATGTCCCGAATCATCTCTTGGGCTAAAGCGATATGCTTTGCTATTGATCTCCCCTGGATGAAAGCACCTTGTTCCTGTGAAATCATCTTAGGTAAAAGCGAAGATGGCCTGTTAGCTAAAAGCTTGGCAAAAATTTTATAAATAACGTTACATAAGCTTATGGGACGAAAATCTGAGAGAGAAGCCGCTGTAGGGATCTTTGGGATAAGACAGACGAGATTTGAAGTGAAAGCTCTCGGGAGGGCGGTCCCTTCTAAGAAGGCCCTCGCCGCTTTAAGAATGTCACTTCCAACAATGTCCCAACAGGAAACATAGAAGGCTACCGAGAATCCATCGGGGCCCGCGGCCCCGTCTTTAGGAATAGAGAGTGTCATCGTTTTAACCTCCTCCATCAAGGGAGGGGCTAATAAAGAGTCATTTTCCATGTGGTTGATAACCCGGGGAATAGCTTGTAAGAAATCAGCATTAAAGGAGGTGGATTCATCCTGAAAAAGCTCCTCGAAAAATCTAACCGCTTCGAATTTTATATCCTGGTTAGAAGAGACCGATTCTCTAGCCGCATTTTTGATCGAGGTAATGGAGGCCCTTCTGATTTTTTTCATTTGCAGCGGAATGAAAAAATTTGGTATTTCTGTCTCCCTCAGTTAGCCAGGAGTTCCTAGATTTCTGTTTTCAGAAGACCTCCTCCATGAGGTGAAGGCGGCTGAGGTTTTGTTTTGCATCAATGAACCGGTGGGAGAAGTCTTTAGAAGGGTCAGATTGCATACTGTTGTCGAGTTTGTCAAGCTTCTCTTCAGCTTTTTGAATGAGGAGGAAGATATTACCGAAAGTTTCCTTGTTCCACATTTTTAACAACTGTTTTGTTTTTTTCAACTTCAGCTGAATATTGATCATCGGATGAGGGGAGCATTCCCCAGACCAAGCCTTCTGAATTAGCTGAAAGAAAGAATCATGCAGCGTCCACATTCTAAGGAATTTGAAGGGCCTGACCTTTAGGGGATCACGAGAAGGGAAGACGAGGCGCAGCGGAGCATGGTCGGAGTTTAGTCTGGGAAGGTGAACGACCTGAAACTGAGGAAAAGCAGACACCCAGCTGGAGTTTAGAAGCACTCTGTCCAATCTAGCCCAAACACGGGCATTCCCTTCACGATTGTTACACCAAGTAAACTGATTGCCCACGAATCCTGCGTCAATAAGGCCTGAGTTATGGATCATCTGAGCAAATTCCATCATGTTAGAAGCATCGTTTGTACGACTCCCTCTTCTTTCTGTTGAAGTTGCCACTGCGTTGAAGTCGCCTACAATGGCCCAGGTCCCCTGGACCGCTCTGCTGAGAGCTATAATCTCATTCCAAAGCAATCGCCTTTAGGGTGGACAACACTTTGCATACACTACCGAGAAAAAGATCGGCACACTCCTGGTAGTAGGGCCAAAGGATAAAGACAGCATCTGGTTTGAAACCATGGTCGTCGTAGCATTCATCTAGTTCTTGAAGAAAATCCAGATCTTCCCCCCTGATCACCATTAGAAACTAAGCAG
The DNA here is from genome assembly GCF_029962835.1 of Magnolia sinica. Classification (NCBI taxonomy): domain Eukaryota; kingdom Viridiplantae; phylum Streptophyta; class Magnoliopsida; order Magnoliales; family Magnoliaceae; genus Magnolia; species Magnolia sinica. Next base: position 68,587,228 of record NC_080587.1, on the reverse strand, counting down.
TGAAAGCCTAATTTTAGGCCCAGCGCTACCCTTTTACCGTCAGAAAGCATAGGTTCCAAGATCGCTAAAAGACAGGGATTGAATTGCTTTACCATACGTTTAAGATGTTTGACGGTAGGTGCGTTACCGACACCGCGCGCGTTCCATATAATTACGTTATCCATCCGTGACACATCCTGAATTCACTGCCCGACGCTTCAGTTTACGTAAGCGGCTGTACCACTCACTCGGAGATTGCATTCGACATTGCGGTCTGCTGCACTGTTTTCTGGTTTTTCTGGTTGCTGGAGGTGGAGGATTAACACGAGAAGGAGATCGGGCATCAGAGCTCTCAGTTGCCACTTGTATAACAGAGGAATCAGCGTCAACCTGATGTGAAGAGTTGGTTTACACTATGTTGAAGAATGAGGATAGATCAACCATAATGTCACCCAGTTTTTCTGTTGCCTGGGTGCAATTGCTAGACCCTGGCTCCCCTAAACCATTTCCATCAACCAGTCGAGGTCTGCTACAAAAATGATTGATGACCTGATGATCCATTTGAAGTGGTGAGCTACCCTCTGATCGAGCTTTGTTATGTCTCAGAAAACATCTGGAGAAGGGGGGCAAGATTCCTGGGCTCATTTGGTTTGGCTGAGGAGAGAAGCAAGAGACTGCTGTGAAGGGGTACCTCAAAGATACTGAAGCAGAAGGGTTGGGGAGGGTCACTTGGGATTGTTTGCAGAAGGAAAGAGGCGGGCTTAAAGACGAGTGAAATTGTTTGGGGGACTTGGGAGATTGATTTGGTAAAGAAAGGGTATGAGTGGAATCATCTCCATTACAAGGGGATTCAAGGGGCAGAGGAGGCTGATAGGTAGAGAGTGGGAGAACAGCAGAGAGGGGATGAACCGCGAGGATAGCTGACTCGGAGTTGAGGCAGAAAGAACAAGATTTTTTACCAGTACTGAACCCAGATTCTGAGTCACCACTACTGTACCTAGCTTCTGAGTCAACACTCTCAGCCATGACAATTCTTTATTCTGGGGGACGATTTTCCTTGCCATACGTATGAAACTGGATTTGGGTCATATCCTGAGAATGTTGCTGGAATTGGGAGGTCTTGGAGGTAAGCCTAGCAGCGTCGGGATCAATTTTTCTATCCCAGAAACCTTCAGGATATATGATGTCCAGATGGTTTGCCGTTGGAATAATGCTCTGATGAGACTGAGCATAAGGCAGCATTCCATCCAGAAGGTCGGACTCACCATGAAAAGCTGAAGAGTAGTCGACTAACAGTGCACTCTGTGGATTTTGTCATGCATAGATTGGAAGAGCATTCTCGTAATTCTACCTTTGCACAATGGGACTCCAAGATATACAAATTGGGGTGTGCTGCTCTCGCTGTGCATGAAAGTTGAGGAAGGACACCATTGTGGAAAGGGATCTGTGGTTGCCAATTAGTGAAGATGATGGCAACATCCGCAAATGGGTGGTGTGAGATTGGGAGGCTGGCCTCTTGCGGTCTTAAATGGCATGTAGCTGCCTCTGACCATTAACGACAAGATACCTCTACTCAAGGCCTCCATAACTAGGATGAATAAGCTGGGAGAAAGGGGATCCCCCTGACGCAATCCCCCCTTTGACTTGAAGAAAACCTAGGATTCACCATTGAGTAGAACTGAGAACCACACTCTGGCCCAGCATTTTTCCACCATGTCAATCAATCTTTGATAGAACTCGAATTGGGTAAGAATCACTTTCAGAAATGTGCAGTCCACTCAATCATAAGCCTTTTCTAGGTTGATCTTCAGGCAGAAAATGTTTGTATATGGCAGAAGGTCAAGAATTTAATTTGCGGTGTCCACTTGAGATCACTCCTATACCACTGGTCAAATAATCATATAACTATCCAAAATTACACCAACAAAGTAGGTGTACTGTCTAGATGGTCCACATGTGACATTCTCGACACATGTGAGATCATCATCATCATATAAGTTTTAAGTTTTATGTCAATGAATTGAGGTCAGCAATTTTAGGACAGACACCATTAATTAATATGAATTTTGGGTTGTATTTATTACAATCATCAGCATCAATTTCAATCATGTAACTCATAAATCCATTGCAGCTGGCTGATATCCACGCTAAGACCTATATGATGAAGCAAATGTACATGCGACGTGCATATGCGTCCTGGGATGTCGTGGCAAGATAAAATTCTCTCTTCCTTTTTCTAATTCCTTTGTGTGTGTGTGTGTTTTTTTTTTTTTCCTTTTGCCTCTTTTTCCTCAGAAATACTTTGTCTATTCTGTCCAAAAAAAAAAAAAAGGAAAAAGTAGGGGAATCTCAAGAGAACAACCAAATCCAATAAATAAAAAAAGAAAAAGAAAAAAGGAGGGATCTCTTTTTGTTTTGGAAAAGTATAAAGAACACGGTATTCAAGGTCCAGATCAAATAAATAAATAAATAAATGATCTGGGCACATGCAATATCTTCCATATAAAAGTCCAGCCTTTTTTATATTCCAAATGTAGGATCCTCTGCTATCCTCGCACATGGAGTCTGCATAATCAATTTGATGGGTCGGATTTATATTTTCAATGGTTGCACATTTTCCCACGTTCCCCAAAAGTATAAAAATAAAGACTTCATGTTTTAATTCCCGAAGCTTCTTTGGAATGGGATGATTCTAGCCGTCCACTATATGATGCCTTTTTATTTCCTTTTAATTGCCCATCTATAGCCTTCTTCTGATTAAAGGGTGGTAATACCTATTCTAATTTTATTGTGGATTGGAAAAAAAGAAAAAAAAAAAGAAGAAAGAGTCTAGATCATTGCTCTGTGGCCTTTATGGATGCATATTGGTCAAAAACATTTTCAACTGTTCAAACCACGATTAGCGCCTCTCTCTCTCTCTCTCTCTCTCTCTCTCTCTCTCACACCCCCATACACACCAACCAGTCACACCAAAGTGGGATTTCACAGCAATGGGTACTCCAACCCATGACATGTGTTGAAACTCTTGTGAGTCTACTACCAAGGCATGAGTACAGTGTTGGGTTTTGGACTGCAGAATCATAAAGAGATGGATCTAGGATAGCAATCCAAGAGCACCAAGCAAACACAAGAGAACACAAAAATTTAATGTGGAAAATCCTTTCGGGAAAAAACCACGGCACAAAACAACAAATCTTCACTATGAAAGCAGAAATTACAAAGAGGAAGGACTTACCAGACTTGAGCAATCCTCAAATTTCTACCTTGCTCCACCCTTTTAGATACCCTAGAACTCTTTTAAAAAGTCATAGAATCCCTTAGAATAAATACCTCTCAATCCTGTTTACACCCATATATATATATATATATATATATATATATATATATATATATAGAGAGAGAGAGAGAGAGAGAGAGAGAGAGAGAGAGAGAGAGAGTTTTAGAAAGAATCCCAATCGGAAAGAATCATAAATGAAATCGGAAACAAATCCCGCACTTTTACAGTTACGCGAAAAATCTGCGCAAAATCTGATTAGATTTAAGACATCAAATATAATAATCTTCATCATGTCTTCAATCTTCAAACTTGTAGCTCCTTGTCCTTTTCTCTTATCTTCGTCTCACATCATAGCTTCATCAATGCTTCTTATGCACACTCCATCTTCTTTTTACGCTATCGTCAAGCTCAAAAAAGTTGCACAAAACTTGAACTTCTCTCTAGGAATAACCTCGGTAAGTATGTCTGTTGGATTTACGCTAGTATGAATCTTCTTCAAAGTTACGCCTCCTTCCTCAAGCACATGTTGGATAAAATGGCAACGAACATCAATGTGGTTAGTACAAGAGTGATAAATAAAAATTTTAACCAAATTGATAGTGTTCTCGCTATCACAATTAACCGGCACGGCCTCCTGCTAAAGTTTCAACTGATTTATCATACCTCTTAACCAAACACCTTCCTTAAAGGCTTCTGTCACTATCATATATTCTGCTTCAGTTGTGAAAAGTACCACCACAGACTGAAGCTTCGACATCCAACTAATTACTTCACTTGCTAGTACAAACAAGTATCCTGAAGTTGACTTTCTGGAATCTACACTACTTGCGTAGTCTGAATCCACATACCCTACTAACTTTACCCCAGTCTTCTCAAAAGTTAAGACGTAGTCTTTTGTACCTCGAATGTATTGAAGTAGCCTATTGAGGGTCAAATATTGCATATTAGACCATAATTAGTACTTGATTTTACGTACATGATAATGCTTAATGTCATATTTTAATCATGTTTCTATTGCAAGGTAAATTTAAGAGCTGAGACTAAAAAAGGGTACTAAAAGCATAAAATTAATGCTCAAAAATCACCAAGGTAAAGGACAAATTTTAGGGGAACCGAGATCGAAGAAATTACACGCCAAAGATCCAAGAAAATCAAGTGATTGAAGTCAAAGGGGTCTGAAAGTCATCCTGAATGCAAGATCACAGGGTTTCCACTATCTGTTTGGCTCGAAACTTTATATCTGGCCTGAGGATCCTAAATTAACCGTACACGTCAAATTTCAGTCATTAGATCCTTGTGAAAGTGGCCCAATAGACAGATCAGTCCATAAATCATCGATCTAGGGCCCACCTGATATCTGAATATGCTTCAATTTTGGTCTCAACCCCTTAAACTGGGTGTCGAAATGGATGGACAGAGTGGATTTCTCGTATATATCACAGTGGACCCCACATATGGTGTGAGAGTGCACAAGTGGTGCACTCTCGCACCACACCTAGGGGTGAGCATCGAGCCGAGTCGAGTCGAGGTGGGCCAAGCTCGGCTCAGCTTGATCATGCTATACTCGAGCTCGGCCTTGAGCTCAACATTGAAGCTTGGCTTGTTTGTCAAAGCCGTCGAGTCGAGTTCGAGTCAAGCTAGTGGTTCGAGTTGAGTCGAGTTTACCTCGAGTCGAACTCGAGCTTGTTGGGTGAGAGAGTAATGGATTCTGTTCTTAATCCTCCTCCATTAATTTAGAAGAGAAGCTAAATAAAAAAATAAAATTTAAGAGGCATTTTACATGACGCTCCACCAAGTGAAATTCATTTTTGATTTGGCCCGTCAACCAAAATAGAGTGTAGTCCATATTTTAGCAATCTAAAAAATCCATCTGTGTGGGCCCTTTGATAGAAGAACCATGGGCTAAAAGCATCCTCAATTGTATGTTTTGAATTACCCATCATCAAAGTCATACTTTCTAATGGATAGGATTTTGAACAAACCTGGGATCATAGAAAAGTGGGACACACCTGTATTGTTACAGCTCAGACAAAAGCGCAGTTTCCATTACCTTGCAGATGATCTGCGGACTTGTAGCTCACAACATATTCCGAAAGGATATGTCTATTCATGTGAGTGCTCCATAAAAGCCCTAAAGAGATTGTAAAGATAGAGAAAATTAAAATAATAAAAGTTAAAAAAAAAAAAAAAAAAAAAGATTGTTACGACTATAAGCAACCTCAAGGTATTAAATTACTTTTGAAAAGATGCTTGCAAACTAACTTAAAAACATAGATTATCTGGTGACCAAAATCCATATGCATGCTTTTCAAATATTTAACGTAAATCGCTACTATCTTCATAGTTAGTCCAAAAACCGCCCACCATTACATTTTGAACATCGTGTTTTTGTATTGACAATCATACCCACTAAAGCAGACACCTCGGTCATGACGCCCTTTCATGCAACTGACTAATCTAGGTCATGATCTTTCTGACAAATTCATGTCACCCGGTCCACCAGTTTCCCTCAATCATTTAATGGCCTAGGCCAAAATTAAGGTATATCTAGAACTCAAGTGGGTCCCACAGAAAGAAAAAAATGGGGTAACAAATGCATACTGTTGTTCATCGTGATATTTATGTGTCATCATCTCTCATTGATAAGGTTTATCAAACTCTTCATATGGTCATTTCCACTTGTATGAAATTAAACCATCGAAACAGTAACCTCATTCAAAACTTTCCTGGCCCCACTAATGTCGCAAAATCAGTATTTCCAGCCATGTGGCATACCTGAGTTTTGGATTTGCATCATTTTAATGGAAACGGATTGGCTACTTCCCCTGCCACCAGCCAATGGCTGATGGTCAGTGCCTTGTGGACCCCAACATGATGTATGTGTTTCATCCATGCCGTCCATCTATTTTTCTATATCATTTTAGGGTATGAGACAAAAAATGAGGTATATCATAATCTCAAGTGAACCACAATACAGGAAACAGTGTAGAATGAGCGTAAATCATTAAAAACTTTTTGGGGGCCATAAAAGTTTTGGACCAGGCTGATCATTGTTTTACACACACACACACACACACACACACACACACCTACCTTTCATTTAGGTCTGTATGACTAATCAACAGATTGGATGTCAAATAAACAGTATAATGGGCCTTAGGAGGATTTTAATAGTGGATATCCAATCACTATTGTTTTCTTGTGGTGTGGTCCACCTGAGATTTATATCCCTCTCATTATTGGGACAAAGCCCTAAAATGATTTGTAAAAATGGATGATTCGCATGGATGAACCACATACATGATGGTGGTGCCCATAGAGCACTGACTACCAGCCATCGGGCTAGTGGCAGGAGCTAGAGGTGAGCAACTTAGGCCTGATCCGGTGGATCCGACCCAACCAGACCCAACTTGGTACCGTTCCGAACAGAGCCAACGGTCTGATCGGGCCTGATCGATTCTGATGGTCCAGATCCGAAAGTATTTCGAATCGGGTTCAAATAGCACTGTATCCGACCAGATCCGGTCTGAATACCCCGACCGAATGGGTCCGAACCGACCCGAACAAACCTGACCCGGTTTTGACGTTCGGTATACAATAAATATCAGCTTGATCAAAAACTTGTATAGCCTCCAGAACGTTTTTAATGGTCAACGTTCACTCAACACTGTTTCCTGCAATGTGATCCACTTGAGATATCTATATACCTCATTTTTATTCTCATAACATAAAATGATCTATAAAAATAGATGGAGGGCATGGATGAAACACATACATCATGGGTGGGGCCCATAGAGCACTGACCACGAGCCATTTGTGGGTGGCAGGGGAGTAGGCGAGTAGGCAGTAGCCCATCCTTTAGTACGCGCTCCTCGAGCTTCGGGCGTTCCTCGAGCTCCGAGTTGTACGAACAGTTCAAATGAGATCAAAGTTATATGGCCCCCACAGTGATGTATTTATTATATCTACACCGTTCATATACTTTTAGAGATCATTATAGGACATTATCCAAAAAATGAATAATATCAAAAGATCATCTCGACCACACCACAAATAGCAGCAAAGAATGATTTTCGCCATTAAACAATTCGTGTGGTCTACTTGATAGTTAGATCTGCCTTATTTTTCGTCTCAAGCCTTAATACGAGGTCACCAAATGGATGGACGGTTTGGATATAACACATACCCCATGATTAAACCCACAACGCGCTAATATAGATACAAAATCAAAACTGTGCATGTGCTTGCGTGAAAAGCAAGTCTTGTAATTTCTTATCGTGCACGTAAAGTAACGTCCAGTGAAAACCTGAACATGCAGGTGAAAAGTTCTTTCAAAGCCATGTGGGGCCTACCTTGATGTATATGTTTTATCTAAGCTGTTCATCCATTTTAACATATCAATTTAGGCCTTGAGCAAAAAAATAGCATATATTAAAGGTTGAAGTGGACCACAATATATGAAAAGTTAATTTAAATTCACACAAATTCGAATCGTACCCAACTCGATCCGACTCGGTTTCTCTAACCGAGTCGGACTCGGTTCGGGTCAGGCGAATCATGCATCGGATCTGTTCAGATCAGGTGACCCGGATTTGATCGAGTTCGGGTCAAACCATTGCCATTTCAGATCTGATCAGGTTGAACCCAATCCGCTCCGATCCGAACCGATGCCCACCTCTAGGACTAGCCAATCCGTTTCCCATTTTCATGCCCCACACCTAAACTTTTTTGAAGAAACTAGTGGAAAAATTGGAATTTAAAAAAATAATAATAAAAATAAAAATTCTTAAACATCACCGTGGGCCACAACATTTTGGACGAATGGCTTTCTACACTGGCAATTGACAAATAGCCAAGAGACCTCTGGTCACGGCATTTCATGCAACTAGCGAGTCCAAGTGGGGCCACCTTGGTGATGCTTATAACAAATCTATTATATCTATCATGTCCACCACTTTCACCAGGTAGTTTTATAGCCTGAGTCAAAAATTGAGGCAGATCCAAAGCTTGAGTGGGTCCCAACGTAAGAAGTGTGATAGAAAATGGCCACAATTGAAATCTTTTGGTGTCCAACATGATTTTTATATATCATCCATACCAATGATTATTGGGATATGAAATTTGAGAAACTATTTAAATAAATTAAAATTAAAATTAAAATAAGAAAATAGAAAACTTATCTGTTTATAGAAGTCAAGGCGTGACGTGAGTCACTCGGCTTGAAATCGAATTTACTCCCCTTGGACAGTGTCCCAAGTACAAGAGGTTTCCAGAGGTATCGACCTCCAGGATACAACAACTATGACTCGGTCCCAGCGGTGCGCTCACTGTACAAGGGCTCAAACCACTTTGTTGTCTTAACCTGAACTAGAAAACACTTAAACCATACTTTTAACATAAAACAAACTTTTTCTTACTTCAAAAAAATAAAAATAAAAATGAGAGAAAGTCTATTTATAGAATTTATGAAGACACCCTTAAGGGTGTAGAGACACCCTTTCACAAAGAATTGTGACTATTGGGTTTAAACCCAAGTGGTGCGACCCTTAGGCTTAAAAAGACACAACTTTTCAAAACAAAATATGAAAGGATGCAACCTTTCATACTTAAGTGAAAAGACACATCCATAGGGCACTTATGGTCACAACCATGGCCCGTCCCAATAGATATTTTGAAATACTAAATTATTTTAAAATAATTTAAAATACAACAATGATAAGTTTTTGGAAATTGTTTGTTAGGTTATTCTCAGTTAATACAAAACTTCTGTGCCCCACTTAATGTCTCAACCTTAAGCAGTTAAGACCCACCGTTTCCTGCCATATATGGCCCACCAGAGTTTTGATTTGCAACATTTTCGGCACGCGCCAGAAAATCATCTCAAGAAACTCGTAAACTGATTGGATTTTTTCAAACATCACTGTGGGCTAAGCCATATGTTGTGCCTTTAAGACCCCTGATTTCCATAGAGATAGAGAGGATACAAAGGATTCGAATTGTCTAGCGTGGTGTGGATTCTCTGTGGGGCCCATCATGATGTATGTGTTTAATCTATGTTGTCCTTCCATTTTTTTCAACTCATTTTAGGCCATGAGCCCAAAAATGAAACAGAACTGAAACGCAAGTGGACCACACCATAGGAAAAGTGTTAATTGAATGCCCACCATTAAAAATTCCAAGGGTTGCCGTAATTTTTACATGCCATCCAACCTATTGATAAGGTCATTGAGACCTAGATGAAGGGAAAACATAAAAATCAGCTTGATGCAAAACTTTTGTGGCCCACAAGAAGTTTTCAATGATAGGTATTTAATGAGCATTGTTTCCCATGGTGTAGCCCACCTGGGATTTAAATCTACTTCATTTCTGGGCTCTTGACCTAAACTTAGCTGGTAAAATGGATAGACAGAGTGGATCAAAACATACATTTAGGTGGGCCCATCAAAACTTTGCATTCCCAACCTTACATCACCCGTTGAAATAGGGTATATAACTTTGAAAAAAGGAAGTTAATTGGGGTATGGCGCAGGGAGGACCTGATGAGGTCAATCACCATCTTCCTTGGGGGATAACTACTCCAAATCAATGGAGCTTTTTGGACTTTTCACAAAGCTTCCTCGAATTCACGGGTAATAAAAGCATGAATAATTTTTAATAAATTTGAAATAATTTTATTGATGATAAATTAAAAAAGAGAAAAGTAAAAAAGAAATTACAACTCTTTAACTAATGAGTTCAACACTAGGACGGAGTTTACACGTAGACTCCAACTCAAACACCCTAAAAATGTGACTTACTATAAATAATAAACTTATTATTGATAGACGACCTCTACTCCTACTAGACTGTATGGTTTTCTACCAAAAATAGTACGTTTCTAATTTCGCCCAACCACATTATTCTCTTATTTTTCCTAAGCCCTTTTTATAATGGGCATGAATTCTACCACACTCAAAGGATCAAGAGATATACTCAAACTAAAACTTACTATTTATAGTAAAAATGTCTTTTAACCGTCAATCTGATGGAATCTCGCAAATCCGGCATGCGCAACCTAGCATAGCAGGGTTGGTCGGCTTAAGTAGGTTTTCCTACCCAAAATCAATATTGATATTTCCAAAAACTCATCCCAGTTTGTGAGATACAACTGATTTAAGTTTCTGATAGTTTGGATCATTTCTGCGTCTGATCAGGCCTTCTCTCGTCTATCTTTTCCATGAAAGTGTTGGCGACCCACTCTATATCAGGGTCCATCCAACTTTTTCACTCATTTAAGCTCTTTTTTTTTTCCTTCCATAATGCAATCAGAGTTAAAGTCAAAGTAGCTTTGTTTTTTTCTTTTTACCACAATTTCAAAAGGTAAGCTATTTATAATATTTTACACGTAGGCACTTTTATGTCCATTGTCCAAAGGAAAGGGAGATTTAATGAAAAAATAAAATAAAAATTACTTAGGGATGGCATCCGAACAGGCTGTTAACCATACTAGCCAAGCTCCATGTAAGAAAGGTGAGCTGCACCATGCAATTGCTGAAGTGACTTGCGTGAATATTTTTTGGGTGCCAATTCAATCAAACTGGCCTGCAAGTACACTACTGCCATCTCGAAGGGGAATCCCTATTAAGAAGGTCAATTTCAATCACAATCTTGTAAAAACCTTGTTTGGCACAAAGAGAGAGCCCTTCTACTAGAGTTGGAACCTGCACTGTAGTGTTGGTATCCTCTCCATAATCCTTGGAGAATCCAAAGAGAAAATCGCCTTTTCAATCTCTACAAACACCACTCCCTCCCGAGTTCTCTAAGTTATGCCAAATTAATTCATTTACATTCACTTTCAAGCAAGAGGCCCAGGTTAGAATATTCTCTAAGGGAAGCGGGTGGGATAGCGGATGGCTTCGCTCGATTAGGAAGTTCAAGGGAATCAAGTCTTTCTTTCGCCCTTGGATCTCCCCCATATTTTTACGGGGTGACTTTTCCTTGACCGTGTGGGGATGAGTTGCATTAGAGAGAGTGACGATATGTTGTAGTTTCTATAGAGATTTGAGTAGAGGTATATGATAGGTGGGTTGTGGTGTTTTATTAGGCCTGAGCTTGCTTGAATGAGTGTTCCTCTTATATAGCTTTTCCCGTTAATAAACTTGTCAGTTTATTTTTAAAAAATTCAATCAAATCAGGCCACATATGTGAACAAGAACCTGTATTCAAAATTCATAACAAAATTTATATGTGTGTATGATGCAAGTGCTAGAGTCTATTCGATTCAGAGTTTAACTGAATCGTTGGTGTTCCCACGGGTTGGAGACTAGACACAAAATCTAGTTATCCTCTCAATCACCATTTAACACTCAGTGTTCAGGCGACTTGTGAAAGGGTAGGGGTTGACCCTACCGAATGAATTCTTTTTACCTTGTGGCAATAGACGTGAGTATACAAATTTAATGACTTGTTCTTTCACTAGTATTTTAGTTCAATATTTCTCAAAGGGATGAGACTATACAAATAAATTAACGAAGGTTAAACAATGTTGATTTTATTAATACTTAAATTTATGGCCCATTACAATTGACAAAAATATCAAACAACCAAATAAATAAACGAGAAAGAAAGAAAAATACCTTATGCATCTATTGGAATAAACACTCAAGGTAGGTGGTTAGCAGGATGTGGATATGATCAGCTAAGCTAGAGTTTAGTTGATCACGATCCTACAATTTAAGGTTGCAGATATTTATTTTTACTCAGGCAAATTAGCAGAAGTTGTTAAATGTAAGCTAAAACTAGACAATACTATCGTAAGAAAGATATATTGTAAAGAAGATAGATGTGTTTGGCGTAGAGCCCGAGCTCTTCTTCATATGCTCCTTTTATAACTTCTCGGGGTGGCATAACCCTCACCATGTTTCCTTGCTGATCATGAACCCTTCGCATATTTGGCTTGGAAAGAAAGGACTCTATTTAAAATTAGAACTGTTGGCTTCTCCAATCTTCTTCTCATAAATGATCATTCACAAGGATCTTCATGGTCCACTAAATAGATTCAATGTCGGGCTTGGAAGCATCCAGATTCCTCTAATGAAGACAATCAGGCCATGATCCGGGATGCTCAACGGTTGATCATTGATGTAGAGAGGGTCGCGGATAGTTACATGGCCAAGATGGATCAGAAAAGGCCCGGTTGATGACAGAAGTGATTCGGACCGTCGGACCTTAAATTAGGCATATCTCGCAATCCGAAATGAGTTATCAGACATAAAATATATAATTTTGGGGTAGAACGTGCTACTTTAGCCAACCAACCCTAATATGCTTGGTTGCACAAGCCGGATTTGCAAAATACCCCCGGATCGACGGTCATTTCCCCGTTTTAATTCCATTTTTACTATAAATAATAAGTTTTAGTTTCATTATAACTCTTCATCCGTTGGGCTTTAGGAGTTACGCCGAACGCGAAAAGAGCTTAGAATAATTAGGAGAATAGCTTTGTGAGGCCAAATAGGACACTAACTATTTTTGGCCGAAAACCTTGTGCACTAGTAGACATCACGATCGTCTATAAATAGTAAGTAGTGAATTCTAGGAGTTTTAGTCGTAGTTTGATTCTGATTTCTCTCCCATTGCTTGGTATCCTTATTGAAAGGGTTGCAAACTCTTTTTTTTTTTTATTCATCAATCAATTTTGAATTTATTAGAATTTATTTTTATTATCTTGCTTTCTTTCCTCGTGGATTTGAGAAGTCTCTATGAGGAGTCCAAAGAAGTTCTGTGGATTCGGAACAGTTATCCTCTTGAAGAAGACGATGCTCGACCTCACGTCCTTCCCTGGGTCAATCATAGAGTGATCATGGCCACTCGATGTCTCTTAGAGATGTTGAATGGTATGGATCAAACCATCTCCTGCACTTTTCTTGTTCGTCAATTATTTCGAATGTTGTAGGGATTTAACACATGATATTAATCTTTTATCAGAGTATGGGCCCAATTGGATCTAGTGCTCCCATTCTCTTAATTCCAATCAAACCACGACTGTAGGGTAAGATCATCATATAGGACATCCAGGTGATCCATCTCTCTTCCGATCTTTATAGTGTTAGACGGACTGGATCTTCCCGATACAAATATGTTATTGGACAGATCATATCCTTCTTTGAGCCCCTTCTCATGATCGACGAACGGCTTGGGATCAAACCTGGTTGACATGTCTACCTCCCCTGATTTGGGTCCGAACCATAGCTGAGCTATCTTGGATATCGGTTTGATCTTCGGATATAGAATCTTTTCGAATGTTACACCCTCTCTAAATATCTTTAGGAAGATTTCCCATTTTGGAAGGATGTGAGAGATGGTTTCAACAAGGAGATCATAGTTGAATACGTGATGAAATTTGCTCTCTTAGCAAGTCTCTTAAAGTCATATTGGGTAAGGTGCCTCACTAATTAGCACGATAAACATGGCTGTGTGGCACTTGTCAATTAATTGTCCTCCTAAGGGCATGAATAAGAATCGGTACCTTCTCATTAATAACAAGATGCATAATGCCAAAAGTATATCATAGGCAGATATTATCGGGCAAAAGTAGGATTTCTAACAATAATAGCCACATGGTATCAACAAATGGCAACCTTTTAATTGGTCTACGGTGACGTAGCTGAAAATGAGTATAAACAAATCTAATCCAACAATTCATGTGGGCCTGACCATGTTAACGTCCCTATTAAACATGGATCTAACATGATCCCGATTCGATACAAAGGTCCAAAGTCCTGATTATTATGGAGCCCGACCGGATCAGCGTCCATGAAAACCTGAAATGATCCATACCCTAGAAAGATTCGGAACCGATCAACACTACTCATATTTCCACAAAATATCTCTTGGATTGGAGAATCAGTCCTATCCAGTCTCTGTCCTTTTTCCATTATTGAATGTAGACTGCAACCTGTCTATTTGCAGGCGATCCGAGGGACCAACAGTTCAATGGTCTGGATCACTCAACCATTATATCGACTCAAGATGGAAGATACGCATGTCCTCGGGTCAAAGATTGTTCGATTCCTCTATAAAGAGAGGATGAGTGTGGAATGTGGCTCAGAAAACTGTGAGGATTACAGAAAGATGGGATCCATTCCAGAGGTTGGCCTGAGCTCAGGCAAGCGAGCCATGCCAGTCATCGGCATGGGGACCGCAGTGTACCCGTTCACCGGGTCGGAAACCATGAAATTGGCAATCCTTGATGCGATCCAGATCGGCTACAAGCACTTCGACACGGCCGCTCTCTACCAGTCTGAGCAGCCACTCGGCGAAGCCATTGCTGAAGCCCTTCAGCTTGGGCTCATCAATTCGCGAGATGAGCTCTTCATCACCTCTAAACTGTGGTGCTGTGATGCCTATGGTGACCGCGTCAGGCCGGCCCTCGAGAAGACACTCAAGTAATGTGGAATTAATAGGAAGTACTGCCCTTTCTACCCTACCACAAAGCCATAGTGACCGTTCATCTTGAGTGTCCTATACCATAGATGGGTCACGAAGTAAAATTCTTAGAAATCACATATCCTCCCTGTTAGTCCATAAATGTGATCAAAATATCTAGCAATATAAGCCATCCACGTTGGGAACACTAGATGAACCTTTATGATCACGACATGGTGGGACAAAAGGGCCAATCTCCATTTCAAACACTGGTATGGTAATATAGGTACCAACAATACCATATCGGATTTACGACTCGGCGACTCGCCGAAGTCAGGTGACTGAGGGCCTGATTTGGCTGAGGAATCAACTGTAAATGACTCGAACCAAGTCCATGTTGATTCGGACGAGTCATCAATCCATTTTATAATTCTTGTGTTTTACTAACTATTTGATAATTCTCAATGGTGTAGTAATCTGGGGTTGGAGTATCTTGATCTCTATCTCATTCACTGGCCTGTGAGCATGAAGCCAGGGGAATATAAATTTCCCTCCGACAAGGGAGACATGATGCCCATGGATTTCAAGTCTACATGGGCAGCAATGGAGGAGTGCCAGAGGGTGGGCCTCACCAGGTCCATTGGGGTCAGCAACTTCTCCTGCAAGAAGCTAACCCAATTGTTGTCAACTGCAGAGATTCCTCCTTCCGTTAATCAGGTTGGCCAGTTTTTTAATGAGAACGCCATTATACTTTTACTTGAGCAATACCTACCTGCAGTTGAACACATGGTTTTAAGACTCGTACAAGTCACTTGCGAGTCATCTCACTTGGAGCTAATCCAGTTTAACACCATGAGTCAAAATTGAAAATAGTTGTGACTCGGCCGGGTCATCCTGACCCAAGACTCAACATGGTGATGCAAGTTGCCGAGTCTTAAAGCCCTGGTTGAGAATCCATGAATGCCTAACTCATGCTGATCATAGTTCTAAAACTCAATGATTTGACTCAGAAATTGGGTGAGTCAACTCAGGCTAGATCTCAGACTCTATGACTCTGTGCGGCTCATAGTGACTCGAGCTCAATCGCTCACTTTTAAACAGCTTTTTTAAATGAAAGATGAAAGATATTTGTGAGTTTCCTCATAGAATAAGAGGCTCACCATATATAAGCTGTATATTCGTTCATTTTAGGTGTTTAATACATTTTAACTAGTATAATTATTATAGTATTTATTACTTGGATAAATGTTTTTAGTTTAATTAGTAAATATTGATTTGAGTCAAGTTAAGACTTAGGTGATTCTTCGAGTTGACACGGACGATCAGAACCGAGTTAACTAGGGTTTTATAGTTCTATTTATTTTTGAACTATGATGCTGATGCAGCTTGCTTGTGCAAGATCCGATCTGTTTATCTGGCTTGACCCACGGAGGATGTTCCATAGGAAAAAGTTTAGGCTGGTCCAGTTAGCAGGAGGGTCACAATTGTCATTTGAGTGTGAACCGTTGATTATCAATTCAAACTATCTATTTTTTATTTCTTTTTTCATACACAAAAACTCGACTAGAAATCTAGTTGAGTTGAGTTGACTCAAAAATCATCTAGTTTTTCTTGAGTCATGATGAAATCTGATAAAGTCGAGTCAATTCCCATGAGTTGAGTCTAGCCTTTTCGAGTTTTAAAACTATGGGGCACGCTTGATGAATCTGGCCACATTAACACGTGTATACACTTGCAACTTGGTTTGCTTCACATGCAAGGTTGCAAGGACCGTCCATCTTTTCATCTAGAAGTAACGGACATGATGATCATGAGATGCTGTATTTTGCAAGGTGGAGATGCACCCACTTTGGCAACAGAAGAAGCTGAGGGAGTTTTGTGCTAGGAAAGGAATACATGTAAGTGCGTACTCTCCGTTGGGTGGGAAAGGGACCCCTTGGGGAACAGGTCAGGTCATGGACTGTACAGTACTGAAAGATATTGCTCAGGCCAGAGGAAAGACTGTTGCTCAGGTGATTGATCCTAACTCTTTCTATAATATCTTCCTTCGTAAGGTGCTGGAATACATCCTAACATACGTACATAGTATAAAACAAGTCAGTATATAGTACATTTATAATATTTTAATGGGCGGTCTTGGGCTTACAACCGAAGAACCGATACAAAATTCAGTCTTGGGCTTACAACCGAAGAACCGATACAAAATTCAAAACCGGTTTCGATTGCCACCCAAGCCATTTTTATAATTTTCAATAATCCTTACATGCTTAGTGGAAAATGCTCTGATACTTTGGGAGTACTGAAAGTCATCGTACTCTTTGCATCTGGTTGTTTGCTTAGTACTGTCGATCGAGTTGAACTGTTGATAAAGTCTCGAACACACGGTGATACCATGCTAAAATCACATTCATCATAGCCATTGCTTACTTGGTCAGTGACAAGTAGATTGGTCAAAAAAAAAAAAAAAAAAAAGTCAGTATATAGTACATTTGGATTTCCACCGTTGGATAATGCTCTTTTCCAGTGACCAAAACCATCTATATGAGTTAAAAGGGGAGCGGATTGGCTGGTGGACCACACACCACCCATGTGGCTGGTGTGTTGACGTCACCAAGTTCTGTGGGTCCCATTATGAGGTATCAGTTATATCCAAACCGTCCATCCACCTAGTGAGCTCATTGTAAGGCGTGAGCGTGAAAATAAGACAGATCCAAAAATCAAGTGGACCGCAATGTAAAAAGCAGTGGAGCATTGAATGCCTGCCATTGAAACCCTTTTGGGGGTCATAGAAATTTTGGATCAATATGATACTTGCTTTTTCTCTTCACCTAGGTCTGTGTGACTTCATTAACAGATTGGACGGAAATTAAATGTTACAGGGGCCTTAGGAATGTTTTAACGGTGAAAATCATTGTCACCAAATGGATGAACGGTGTAGATATGATAAATACATCATTGTGGTGTGGTTTGAGACTTAAAAATTACTCATTTTTGAGATAAAGATCTAAAATGATATTGCCAAATGGATGAATGGTGTAGATATGATAAATACATCATTGTAGGGCCATGTAACTTTAATCTCCTTTGAACCGTTCGTAAAACTCGGACCATCTAGGAGCGTCAGCGCTCCCCTTCGCACGACACGTACCCACACCAGCTACGTTGCTGGTGTGGGGTACACCAGCCAATACAATTCCAGTTAAAAGAGTTAAAACTGTTATGAGTTTATTTATTTAGTTATTTTATTCCTTCATCTTCCATCCTAGATCCAATGTGAGGATCACCGGGTAAACAGGCTGGATCATTGAAAGATGAGCCCAATTTCAAAGTCTTAACTAAACCTGACCCAAGGATTGGGGGATACCTCAAAGGAGGTTATACTGTGTGAAGGTTTGGCGAATAACCTAACATATAGCATTAGATTATATATGTCAGGACTTTAGCCTTTAAATTTGGGTCATCTTCCAATGACCCAATACAATTCATATGAAAATGTCTCATTTTATATGGTGGAAAAGCAACAAATAAAATTTCTTAATTGAATTATCTAAACCCTTTTGTAATTTAACCCTTTTGTTTTGAACATAAATGATAATCATAATCTTTGAATAATCAATGGGTTGAAATGTTTGATCTGAGAGTGATTTTGGGCATCCCGTATAAGAGGTTCATCAAATAAATAAATAATTTGTTTCTTTGAAAAAGGCTCCTGTTAGGGATCTGTGGGGCCCACCATGCTCATGTATATGTTTAATCCATGCCATTGTTCTATTTTGACTGATCATATATTTTAGGGCATGAACCCAAATGAGGCAGATTGAAGGCTCCCAACGACAATATCACATGAAGCAGTGAAGATTAAATTCCTGCCATTGAAAACTTGCTAGGGCCACCATGATGGTTATTTGCCACCCAAGCTGTTCACAAGGTCTCATAAAACAGTATGAAGGGAAAACATAAATATCAATTGAAAGCTTCTATGCCCCCGTGAAGTTTTCAACTATGAGCTTTCAATCCTCACTACTTCTTGTGGTGAGGTCATCTTGAGCCTTCAACCTGTCTCATTTGGGCTCGTGTCCTACGATTATCTGTAAAAATGGATGAATGCCATGGATAAAATGTATACATCACTGTGGGCCCCAGAAATTCACTGGCAGGACCGTCTGTCTCTAGCTAGGTCCTCACAGGGGTTGTACACACTCTGAGCCCATATTTGAGGAAACCTCACCTAAAAGTCTGCCAAACTGAAATATTTTAACCCTTGAATCTTCAAAGGTTAAAGAGACTGTCCATACTCAAAGGTAATGGGTCAAGTGATCAAAGCTTTGAAATATTCAAATTTAAGAGTTTTTTTTTTTTTTTTCCTTGTTTCTTTTTACTACTTGCCATCCAAGAAGAATCCCATCACTTAATTGGTTTGGATCATTGAAATATGACCCCAAACCCAAATGCTAAAGTCACAGAAAAGATCATCATCCAACTGATATATGTAATCCGGATAACTTCTTATTGAGGTTTGCTTGGTTGGGCACTGTCTATTTACATGACGTTTGAATTTGGTGACTAAAAGCTTGCCAAAGTCATGAACTTAATAGGCACTTAGACAAGCTCTTAACAAAAATGAAATGCTAAGGCTACTTTCCCCAGGAGTAGAATCCCACTCATCTGCACATTTGTGCAGCATGATCAGTGCCATTCACCATGTGGGCCCCACTATTTTAAAATCCTTAAATGGTTCAAACTAGACCCGATAGGACTTGGAATTCTCCAGTCCAGTTTTCATTACACGGGCTTGTAAATGTGTGGCCCACCAGCTGAATGGCCCTGATCTCTCACAATTATGCCACATGGCACGTACAATGGATCCCAATAAGATCACCTATTTGGAAGAATGTGTAGGTTTCCTTGAGGTGGGTATATGAGCAAGGTGTGAGCATGCTAGTTAAGAGCTTCAACAAGGAGAGGTTGAATGAGAACCTTCGAATCTGGGATTGGTCACTGAGCAAGGAAGAGCTGCACCTGATTGGTCAGATTCCACAGCGAAGAGGATTTCCAGCCTTGATGTTTGTCTCGGATGGTGGTCCATTCAAAACTGTGGAGAGCTTATGGGATGGTGAGATATGATGCGGAATGCTAATTGCACTCACATGTGGTAGTATGGCACTAGTGTTTGAGATCACAGCCGCCATTTTCTGGGAATTTTCCAATAATGTAGATGCTAGATTTATCGAATGAGGCATGTATGCTGACCAATTAGCTATAGCTGTTTCTGTTTGGTTATTTGGAAAATAAAATCACTTCCTTTTTTTGTGACAGCTTTATCGATTTGAGAAATTAAACAAGATAGGTCTTTTTTCGCCAAAGCAATTCTCAAAAAGTGACTAAAACAAGATAGTTGATATCTTCAAGCCATGGGATCATAATCTTGGAAGACCCAGGGGATTCACTTTCATCCGTTTCCACTATGAGAAGGATGCTGAGGCAGCATTGGTATCCCTAAATGGGAAGTTGGTAGACGGAAGGACTCTCATAGTGGCAAAGGCCATGGGACGAGCGGTTAATGTATCACCCTCCTATCACCAAGGGAAGATATTTCACCAACATCCGCGTCCCTCAACCCAGCAACCCTCAGGCCCCGGTAGCATGTCCTTTTCGGAAGCAATCACTAACAGGGGCCACAAGCGCACATCAGGTGTTTGCGAAAATGCCCTAGGCATCCATACGGGTAAGGGAGCATTCAAAGGTCCCCCAGGTGCTCGGCAGAATGCACCAAGGAATTTGGCGGTCGAGGGAATGCTCGATTCAATGGGCGCACATCTGATATTTGTCCTTGTGCATCTCAGGTAACCAAGGTCAGGGCAGAGGGTAGAGATGTTTCAGAGAGAATGCAACAACTGAAGCTCACTTTGGTGGGTCAGGCCGAGTCCCCAGACATTCCTCTCATCCGTTTGATCCAAGGCTTGAACAATTCCCGGTACACTTCTTCGGCCATCGATGTCTCGCGCTTAAACCGGAATCACTTCCTGCTTGTCTTTAAGACAAGGATTGAACTGATCTCTTTCTACTTAGATGTCTCTCTTCATGGTAGGATGGGTCTGTCTAAGGTGGAAGCTTGGATCCCTGATTTCGGCTTGGCGAACGAGGGCATCTGGATTCGTTTTTATGGCATCCCGGCACACGCCTACCTCAAATAAGTTTTCGTAGCATTGGGCAATACATTTGGCAGGGTCACTGAAATCGATAGATGTTCGCTCCTGGGTTTGGTACAAGTCGTAACTAGAGTGAAGATGACTATTAGTCCGGGCATGGACACCCAATGAACCAGGCAGTTGGAAGTGGCAGGGAAGTCATTCCACATGTGGCCAGTCCCAGAACTGGTAGGCTCTATTAGTAATGCAAACGATATAAGGATGACTTCTAGGAATCTATATAAAGGTTCCACGAGGCAATGGGTGGAACAGGCCTTCTACCACCCGGATTCACCCCTAGGATTGCCAAAAGACCTAGGGACCTGAACCCCCAGACTTCTCCGTCTCTCTCAGGTCTGGAAACACACTAGAAGCTCCTCAACCTCTTCCCCCCGGTGCATCCAGGTGTGAGATTGAGGCCGGCAAGGCCCGTTTCATTGAGGCTGGGAACGGAGATTGTTTTGCTGATTGTTTCATCCCAAGTTCGAGTCCTGGCCACCATAGACAATCCACTGCAACTTCAAGTCCTTCTCAGGTTCAAAGGCTGGTCTCAATTCACCCGAACCCAACAGTTGATCGGGCAATTATATCTCCCTCTCATACCACCCATCCAGGAAGGCTCTCTCGAAAGGCCACAGCCCACTGAGATTAGGGGACAATTTCGAGGAAGATGTGGAGGACACCTAGGTGGTGACTTGGAATTCTTACACTCCTCTAGCGGTAAACAGGAGAGGCTCCATCGAGGGTGGGAAGATAGCGGTTGATCTATCTCCATATTTCATTCATGCTACCATTTCCACATCTGTTGTTAGTAGAGTTGGGCATCGGTCTGGATCGGATCTGATTGGGTCCAACTCAGTCCGATTCGAAATCTCAATGGCTTGACCCAAACTCGATCCGATCCGGGACCAAGTCCGGGTCACCTGACTTGATCCGATCCAAAATGTGCTTTTGCCTGATTCGATCCAAGTCGAACTCGGTCAGGAAAACCGAGTCGGATCGGATTGGGCACGGTTCGGATCAGTCCAAATTATTATTATGATTATTATTATTTGAATGGATGTTGCCCCAAAAATCTCCCCAATCCAATAAACCCGATGCTGTGATCATTGGATTGGGAATTAACAATCAAGGAAAAAAGGCCACATTCAATAGAAAAAAGGCCAAAGGTCGGATGGCTAAAATCATCCAATCTGTAAGACATCTAGGCTGGTCCATGCATGAAGGTCCCATCAGATCAATGGTCTGGATCATCACACCATGGACATCACTTGCAAAGACCGAGGGCCTGAGGACACTACATATTTATAGACGGTTATGATATCTACTAGTGCACAAGGTTTTCGGCCAAAAATAGTAAGTATTCTATTTGGCTTCACCAAACCGTTCTCCTAATTATTCTAATCTCTTTTCACGTTGGACGTAACTCCTAAAGCCTGACGGATGAAGAGTTATAATCAAACTAAAAGTTACTATTTATAATAAAAATGAAATTCAAACAGGGAACGACCGTCAATCCAGGGGCATTTTGCAAATCCAAGTTGCGCAACCCGGTGTAGTGGGGTTGGTTGGCTAAAGTAGCTCGTCCTACCCCAAAATCATATATTTTACGCTCGATAACTCATTCCGGATTATAAGATATGCCTGATCTAAGGTCCGACGGTCCAGATCACTTCTGTAGTCGACCGGGCCTTTTCTAATCCATCTTGGCCATGAAACTGTCCGCGACCCGCTCTACATCAGTTCCTTAATGGATCCAATAATGGGACCTTGGACCATTTGGGTTGGGTCCATTAGGTACCAATTGATTATCCGAGCTTAATACATTTCTAATCAAGGCCTAACCTTCTGAATACATTGGCCAATTGTTGATCATTGAGGAACTGCCTACTATTGAAGTCCATCTCATGCGTGGGCGTGGGCCTGGGCTGAACCCTCCTCATGGGCCTCAAATCCATGAGTTTCACCTCACATGAGTCACCCGCCTCATACGGGTCCCAAATCCATGAGTTTCATCTCACATGAGTCACCAGCCTCATATGGGCCTCAAATACCACAAGCTACCCCTCTCGAGCCCGGTGTAAAAATACCTCCGCATTAATCACCCTGGTGAGGAATCTTGAATACAAGACCTCTTGCCTCACATGAGGCACAAAGTCATAGGTTCTGTGGGCCACCCACCTCGTATGTACCCTATATTTTATAAGCCACCCTACTCGAGCCTGATGTGAAAATCTCCCTACATGAGGCACATCATACCTTCAAAACATATCCATTTGGCTAAAAACTTAGTTGGGTCAAGTGGACTCAAAAACTTGACAAGTTTCTCAAAAAATAATATGGGTTTTACTGAGTTTTATTCAAGTTCTGCGAACTCTATTCTTTGTGTCAAGTTGACTTTTAAGTTTTCTGAAGTTTTTAACTGAGTCATGGCTAGATTGAGCTTTCCTAGAGTCATGGTGAAATCCGGTCGAGTCAGTCAACTCGGGTGTGTGGAGTCAAGTTTTGTCATTTTTAAGTATTCCATACACCTGATGAATGTGGCCACTTTGACACGTGTTTACACCTGCAACTTATTTTTCTTGCACATGGGTGGCTGCAAGGAGTGTCTATCTTTTCATCCAGAAGTAATGGACGTGATAATCACAAAACGTATTTTATTAGGCGGAGATGCACCCACGTTGGTTAAAAAAGAAGCTTAGGGACTTTTGTACTACAAAAGTTATACATGTGAGCGCGTACTCTCGGTATTTTGTTAGGTGGAGATGTACCCACTGGCAACAAAAGAGGCTTGAGGGATTTTTGCATTGCAAAAGGGATTCACGTGAGCGCGTACTCTCCGTTAGGTGGAAGACGGACCACGGGGCACAGGTCAAGTCATGGACTGTCCTGTACTGGAAGACGACATTGCTCAGGCCAAAAGAAAGACTGTTGCTCACGTGAGGGATCCTTGCTAGCCGTAATATTTCCACTGCCCTGTCGGGATATTTTTCGGTGACTAAAACTGTCTATTCGATGATGACTCCTGTTCCAAACTGAAATAATTTAACCCTTTGAATATTCTCTTAATACAGAGGAAGCGGCTTGGGTGGTGTAACATACACTACCAACCTGGCCAGTGTGTTGACGTCACTAATTTCTGTGGGTCCCATCATGAGTTATGTGTTATCCAAACCATCGGTTCATTTGGTGAGCTGGTAGTAAGGCTTGATCCAAAAAATAAAATAGATCCAAAGATCAAGTGGACCACACTACATAAAGTAGTAGGGGATTGGACGTCTACCATTGAAACCCTTTTAGGTTATAGAAGTTTTGGATCCATATGATATTTGTTTTTCTTCTTCATCCGGGTTTGTGTGGGAAGTGGATATAGCTAGTGTGGGTACGTGTCGTGCGAAGACAAGTGCTGAGGCTATGAGTTGTAAGGACAGTTCAAATGAGATCAAAGTTACATGTGCTGCAAAATGATGTATTTATTATATCCACACCGTTCATCAATTTTTCAAGATTATTTTATTGCATGAGCTAAAAAATGAATCATATCCAAAGCTCAATTAGACCACAGTGCAAATAGCAAAGGGATAATGATTTTCACTGTTAAAACATTTGTAAGGCCGTCTATTACATTTTTTTTTTTGTTTTCCAGCCAATCTGTTTATAAGGTCACAAAGACATGGATGAAGAGGAAAAATAAATATCATATTTATCCAAAATTTCTATGACCACCAAAAGGGTTTCAATGGTATACATTCAATCCCCCACTGCTTTTTGCAGTGTGGTCCACTTAGATCTTTAGATCTGTCTTGTTTCTGGACTCAAGCTTTATGATGAGCTTGCCAAATAGATGGGCAATTTAGATATAACACATACCTCATGATGGGACCCACATAACTTGCTGACATCAACTTACTAACTAATTGGTTAGTGTGCGGTACACCAACCAATCCTCTTCCGCCTGTGTGACCGTCAAACAGATTTAACTGAAAATAAATGGTAGAGTGGACCCTACAAATATTTTAACAGTAAGAATCATTGTCCCATTACTATTTTTAGTGTGGTCCACTTGAGCTTTGGATATGACTCACTTTTGGACTCGTGCTCTAAAATTATCTGCCAAATGGATGAACGTGTGGATATAATAAATACATTATCATGGGGGCATGTAACTTTGATCTCCTTTGAACCGTTCAAACAACTTGGAGCCCAAGAAGCACCAACACTCTCTTCTCACAACACATACTCACACTAGCCAGGTCCGTGGTGTGTGGAACACCA
This sequence comes from Magnolia sinica, assembly GCF_029962835.1. Classification (NCBI taxonomy): domain Eukaryota; kingdom Viridiplantae; phylum Streptophyta; class Magnoliopsida; order Magnoliales; family Magnoliaceae; genus Magnolia; species Magnolia sinica. Next base: position 68,562,103 of record NC_080587.1, on the reverse strand, counting down.
GCCAATCGGCTCCTGGTTACAAAGACCATACGTACTCAAATGAGATGAGACAACTCGTAAAGGCATATGAATATTCCTCTCCAAGAGATTTTTTATTGTTATTATCAAGCATCAAGAAGCGTGTCATCGCATAGATGGATAGATCATTGAAATATGACCCACACCCTGATGTTAAAGTTGCAACGTATATTATTAAGATATGGCATCGGTAGGTCATTGACACATAATTTTTTAATTTTGTAATTAAAAATAAAAATTTTACAGCAAAATTCCTCATAGATTTGAATTTTACCATAATAATGTCTCTTGTAGCCCATGTTTTCCTGGGGCGTTTTATAGGGGAGAGATTACGTTATTGACTTCCTTTGCTTTTTCTTCACTATGAAGTGAAAATTTGGTAGAGCCCACGTACTATGTATCTCACATTCAATCTAGCCGCAGGATGCATAATAATATTGAGTCGGGATCCTCTGTTATCAGATCAACAGAGAATTCCTGTTACCCTAATGGTTCGGCGTCCGAAGCTGTTTTTTATTTTTTTTATTTTTTTAGTGAGTGGTGACGTGGACCAATGAGAATTTGGGTATCAGGAATTCTCTGTTGACCTGATAACAGAGGATCCGGACTCAATAATATTATTATTGAGAAATTTGCGACTGTACGACCCATTTATGGCCCATTTAGGAAACTACGCCCAACTCATTTTCCTTTGCGAGAATACGCCGGAGCTGTATGGAAGGCTTGCCAAAGGTCGAAAATGCCCCTGCTTGATCCTTCAACGGATATGTGGCGCTCGAAGACCAGCGCTGACACTCCTCGAACTCCGAGTTGTACGAACGGTTCAAAAGATATCAGAGTTACATGGGCCCCACAGTTACGTATTTATTATATCCACAACGTTCATCCATAGTTCGAGATCATTTCGGAGCATTATCAAAAAAAAAAATCCCATCCAAAGATCAACTGGACCACACCACAAAGAGCAACGGGAAAATTAATTTTAACCGTTAAAAATTTTGTAGGGCCCACCATAACGTTTATTTTCCATCCAATATATTCATAATGTCAGAAAGACCTCGATGAAGAGGAAAAACAAATTTTGTAATGATCCAAAACTTCTGGGACCCCTAAAAGGGTTTCAATGGTAGACGTTCAATCTTCCACTGCCTTTTACAGTGTGGTCCACTTGATAGCTAAATCTGTCTTATTTTTCTTCCCAAGCATTAGTATGAGTTCGCAAAATAGATAGACGGTTTGGATATAACACATACCTCATAAAAGGACCCACAAAGGCGGTGGGGATTACAACAGGAAAAAAAAAGAGCTGGTATATTTGGCTACGGATTATATCCGTAGCAATAACCGCAGCCAATGCTTTTTCAATATGTCCTCTACGATACATCGAAGGTCTTTCGATATATACTTCGATATATTGAATGTCTTTCGATTAATCGGAAAAGGTCCAAAACTGTCCAGCAACTTTGCATAAAAAATCCTGCAATTTTCGATTAATCGAAGTGTATTCGATATGTATCGAAGATATAGCTACAGATTATAGCTGTAGCCATAACTGTAGTCCGTAAAAGTCTATGCAAATTTTTTTATTTTTTTATTTTTATTTTTTAGTTTTTATTTTTTACATGGAGAACTTTATTCTACCTACAATTTTCTCTAATATATATTTATATAAATATGTATATATAAGCATATAAAAAAAAATTCTCTCTTTTTTTCATTTATTTCTCTCTTCATTCAACAAGAATATCTTATAAACCAAAATTAGTTACTTGATGTACACTATATGATTTTGGGGTAGGAGAAGATACTTTAGCCAACTATCCTAGTTATTTTTTAAGATTCCATCAGGTCGATGGTCGAAAATCCATTTCAATTTCCAATTTCACTGCATTTCATGCATTCAGCGATTCCCACTTCACGCATCAGCATTTCACGGACATTGTGTTGCATTCACGTCGTTTGAGTGCATTTCATTCGGGATCGAATCACTTCAATATCAAGTCAATTCCATGCATTTCACGGCATCCAACAATTCAGTTGATTACTTGAGCATTTGGGTAATCTTCACTTCACGAGCATGCATCATGACGTCTGAATGATGCGATTTGACGCGAAATCCTCAAACAACGTGTCAACACGAATTGTTTGGAATGCACCGGAAATGCATGGGAATGATCATGGTTTAGCATTGACGCCGAAATGCATCTGACGTGGTGAGCGAATTGCCGCAAATGCCTAAGCGTGAATCAACACGGAATTGTTTGGGATGAAGTGCATTGGGAATGATCATGGTCTTAAGCGAATTGCATGCGAAATGCATGAATGGGTGAAGCGAATTGGCCGAAATGCCTCAAACAAGTGAATCAACACGGAATTGTTTGGAATGACCGTGAAATGCATGGGAATGATCATGGTTTGAAGCGAATTGACGCGAAATGTATGCAAATGACCGTGAAGTGAAGCGATGACCGCGAAATGCCTCGAAATGACTGTGAATCAACACGGAATTGTTTGGGACGACGTGAAGTGCATGGGAATGATCATGGTTTGAAGCGATTGACCGCGAAATTGCAAATGGCCGTGGAGTGAAGGGAATTGACCACGAAATGCCTCAAACGACCGTGAATCAACACGGAATTGTTTGGGATGATGCGAAATGCATGGGAATGATCATGGTTTAAGCGATTTGCGAATTGCATGCAAATGACTGTGGAGTGAAGGGAATTGACCGCGAAATGCCTCGAAACGACCGTGAATCAACACGGAATTGTTTGGGATGACCGTGAAATGCATAGGAATGATCATGGTTTGAAGCGATTTGACCGCGAAATGCATGCAAATGACCGTGAAGTGAAGGGAATTGACCGCGAAATGCCTCGAAACGACCGTGAATCAACACGGAATTGTTTGGGATGACGCAAAATGCATAGGAATGATCATGGTTTGAAGCGATTTGACCGCGAAATGCATGCAAATGACCGTGAAGTGAAGGGAATTGCCGCGAAATGCCTCGAAAGACAGTGAATCAACACGGAATTGTTTGGGAGCACGTGAAGTGCATAGGAATGATCATGGTTTGAAGCGAATTTGACGCGAAATGCATGCAAATGGCCGTAAAGTGAAGGGAATTGATCGCGAAATGCCTCAAAACGACCGAGAATAACGAATTGTTTGGGATGACCGAAATGCATAGGAATGATCATGGTTTGAAGCGATTTGCGAAATGCATAGAATGCATGGTGACGATTTGATCGCGATGATGAAGCTGATAAGGGAATTGCGAAATGCCTCAAAAGACCAGTGAATCAACACGGAATTTTTGGATGACCGCGAAATGCATGGGAATGATCATGGTTTGAAGCGATTTGACGCGAAATGCATGTAAATGGCCGTGGAGTGAAGGGAATTGGCCGCGAAATGCCTCAAAGCAGTGAATCAACACGGAATTGTTTGGGAGACTGAAGTGCATGGGAATGATCATGGTTTGAAGCGAATTGATCGCGAAATGCATGCAATGACGTGGAGTGAAGGGAATTGATATGCCTCGAAACGACCGTGAATCAACACGGAATTGTTTGGGATGACCGCGAAATGCATGGGAATGATCATGGTTTGAAGCGAATTGACCGCGAAATGCATGCAAATGACCGTGGAGTGAAGGGAATTGACCGCGAAATGCCTCGAAACGACCGTGAATCAACACGGAATTGTTTGGGATGACCGCGAAATGCATAGGAATGATCATGGTTTGAAGCGATTTGACCGCGAAATGCATGCAAATGACCGTGGAGTGAAGGGAATTGGCCGTGAAATGCCTCAAAGCAGTGAATCAACACGAATTATTTGGGATGACCGGGAAATGCATAGGAATGATCATGGTTTGAAGCGATTTGTGCGCGAAATGCATGCAAATGGCCGTGGAGTGAAGGGAATTGGCCACGAAATGCCTTAAACGCCGTGAATCAACACGGAATTGTTAGGGAGATAGCGAAATGCATGGGAATGATCATGGTTTGAAGCGAATTTGCCGAAATGCATGCTAAATGGCCAGTGGAATGAAGGGAATTGGCCGAAATGCCTCGAAAGCTAGTGAATCAACACGGAATTGTTTGGGACGACCGTGAAGTGCATGGGAATGATCATGGTTTGAAGCGAATTGATCACGAAATGCATGCAACTGACCGTGGGGTGAAGGGAATTGACCGCGAAATGCCTCGAAACGACCGTGAATTAACACGGAATTGTTTGGGATGACCACGAAATGCATGGGAATGATCATGGTTTGAAGCGATTTGACCGCGAACTGCATGCAAATGACCGTGAAGTGAAGGAATTGGCCGCGAAATGCCTCAAAACGATGCACGTGAATCAACACGGAATTGTTTGGGATGACTGAAATGCATAGGAATGATCATGGTTTGAAGCGATTTGTGCGAAATGCATGCAAATGGCCGTGGAGTGAAGGGAATTGCCCGTGAATCGAAACGATAGTGAATCAACACGGAATTGTTTGGGACGCCTTGAAGTGCATGGGAATGATCATGGTTTGAAGCGATTGGAAATGCATGCTAAATGGCCAGTGAAGTGAAGGAATTGGCCAGTGAAATGCCTCGAAGCACGCAGTGAATCAACACGGAATTGTTTGGGATGACCACGAAATACATGGGAATGATCATGGTTTGAAGCGAATTGACCGAAATGCATGCAAATGATGTGAAGTGAAGAATTGACCCGAAATGCCTCGAAACGACACTGAATCAACACGGAATTGTTTGGGATGACTGAAATGCATAGGAATGATCATGGTTTGAAGCGATTTGTGCGAAATGCATGCAAATGGCCGTGGAGTGAAGGGAATTGCCCGTGAAATGCTCGAAACGATAGTGAATCAACACGGAATTGTTTGGGCAATGAAGTGCATGGGAATGATCATGGTTTGAAGCGAATTGGCCGCAGGAAATGCCAGTGAAGTGAAGGGAATTGGCCAGTGAAATGCCTCGAAAGCACCAGTGAATCAACACGGAATTGTTTGGGATGACCACGAAATGCATAGGAATGATCATGGTTTGAAGATTTTTGAGCGCGAAATGTATGCAAATGACCGTGGAGTAAAGGGAATTGACCGAAATGCCTCGAAATGATAGTGAATCAACACAGAATTGTTTGGAATGAGCGAAATGCATGGGAATGATCATGGTTTGAAGCGAATTGCCCGCGAAATGCATGTTGACCGTGAGTGAAGGGAATTGCCGCGAAATGCCTCGAAAGCGACCGTGAATCAACACGGAATTGTTTGGGGACGTGAGAAGTGCATGGGAATGATCATGGTTTGAAGCGAATTGATCGCGAAATGCATGCAAGTGCCAGTGAGGGAATTGAATGCGAAATGCCTCGAAACGGCAGTGAATCAACACGGAATTGTTTGGGATGAGCGAAATGCATGTGAATGATCATAGTTTGAAGCGATTTGTGAAATGCATGCAAATGGCCGTGAAGTGAATTGATGGCGAAATGCCTCGAAACGGCCGTGAATCAACACGAATTGTTTGGGATGAAATGCATAGGAATGATCACGGTTTGAAGCGATTTGTGCGAAATGCATCGAATGGCCGTGGAGTGATGGGAATTGGCGCGAAATGCCTCGAAATGCAGTGAATCAACACGGAATTGTTTGGGACGGCCAGTGAAGTGCATGGGAATGATCATGGTTTGAAGCGAATTGGCCGAAATGCATGCAAATGGCCAGTGAAGTGAAGGAATTGGCCGCGAAATGCCTCAAAACAATCGAATCAAAACGGAATTGTTTGGGATGACTGCGAAATGCATAGGAATGATCATGGTTTGAAGCCATTTGACCACGAAATGCATGCGAATGGCCGTGAGTAAAGGGAATTGGCCATGAAATGCCTCGGAATCACAGTGAATCAACACGGAATTGTTTGGAATGACGCGAAATGCATGGGAATGATCATGGTTTGAAGCGAATTGATCGCGAAATGCATGTAAATGACCGTGATGTGAAGCATGACCGTGAAATGCCTCGAAAAACCGTGAATCAACACGGAATTGTTTGGGACGCCAATGAAGTGCATGGGAATGATCATGGTTTGAAGCGAATTGATCGCGAAATGCATGCATCCCGTGGAGTGAAGGGAATTGGCCGTGAAATGCCCGAAACGACTGTGAATTAACACGGAATTGTTTGGGATGACCACGAAATGCATGGGAATGATCATGGTTTGAAGCGATTTGGCCGCGAATGCATGAAATGACTGTGAGTGAAGGGAATTGGCCGGAATTGACCGGGAAATGACATGAATCAACACGGAATTGTTTGGGATGATCGAAATGCATAGGAATGATCATGGTTTGAAGCGATTTGTGCGCGAAATGCGCAAATGGCCGTGGAGTGAAGGGAATTGAAAGCAACAAACGTGAATCAACACGGAATTGTTTGGGGCATGAAGTGCATGGGAATGATCATGGTTTGAAGCGATGCAAATGCAGTAAATGGCCAGTGAAGTGAAGGAATTGGCCAGTGAAATGCCTCGAAGCAAGTGAATCAACACGGAATTGTTTGGGATAGCGAAATGCATAGGAATGATCATGGTTTGAAGTATTTGGCCAGCGAAATGCATGCAGAATGGCCAGTGGAGTAAAGGAATTGTGAAATGCCTCGAAGCGAGTGAATCACGAATTGTTTGGAATGCAGAAATGCATGGGAATGATCATGGTTTGAAGCGAATTGCGCGAAATGCATGTTAATGATCATGAATTGAAGCGAATTAATGCCTCGAAACGACCATGAATCAACACGGAATTGTTTGGGAGGCGGAAGTGCATGGGAATGATCATGGTTTGAAGCGAATTGATCACGAAATGCATCGTCGTGAGGAGTGAAGGGAATTGGCCAGAAATGCCTCGAAACGGCAGTGAATTAACACGGAATTGTTTGGGATGACCACGAAATGCATGGGAATGATCATGGTTTGAAGCGATTTGGCCATGAAATGCATGCAAATGAGCCCGTGAAGTGAAGGGTATTGGCCGTGAAATGCTTGAAAATACCGTGAATCAAAGCGGAATTGTTTGGGATGATCGAAATGCATGAGAATGATCATGGTTTAGCGATTTGGCATGAAATGCATCGAATGGCCAGTGAAGTGAAGGGTATTCATGAAATGCCTTAAACATCAGTAAATCAACACGGAATTGTTTGGGATGATGAAATACATGGGAATGATCATGGTTTAAGCGAATTTAACATGAAATGCATGCAAATGACCATGCAACTTAAGAGATTAGAAGAAGCACACTATGAACACAACTTGGAAAACATGGAGTGTGTACCGACATGGGTGTGTACTAACAAGCTAACCTAAAAAAGTAAAACAAAAAAATATATATATATATAAAAACACATTAGAAAAAAAACAGAAAAATTACATTTCGATATATTGAATAGAACACGATATATCGAAACTCTTCGATATAATCGAAACCTAATCGATTAATGGTAAAGTAAGTTGTCGATTATATCGAAATCTAGTCGATATAATATTAGTAAGTCATCCTTACAACCGACCGATATATCGACTATTATTCGATTGATCGAAAATAGTCACACACTGTCCAGCGACAAAATACTTTTTAAATTGTATTATCGATATAATCGAGTAGATGTCGATATATCGAGGTATCGATATATCGACTAGATTTCGATATATCGAAAATTGTCAGAAAATGTCCAGCGTCAAACTGCTTTTTTAGTGCAATTTTTCTATTTTTTTTCTAATGTGTTTTTTTTATTTTTTTTATATATATTTTTTGTTTTACTTTTTTAGGTTAGCTTGTTAGTACACACCCATGTCGGTACACACTCCATGTTTTCCAAGTTGTGTTCATAGTGTGCTTCTTCTAGTCTCTTAAGTTGCATGGTCATTTGCATGCATTTTGCGTTCAAATCGCTTTAAACCATGATCATTCCCATGCATTTCATAGTCATCCCAAACACTTCCGTGTTGATTCACGGTCGTTTCGAGGCATTTCGCGGTCAATACCCTTCACTTGCGATGCATTGCATGCATTTGCGACAAATCGCTTAAACCATGATCATTCCCATGCATTTCGCGGTCATCCCAAACAATGTCGTGTTGATTCGTCATTTCCATGCATTTCGTCAATTCCCTTCACTCCAGGTCAGATTTGCATGCATTTCATGATCAATTTACTTCAAACCATGATCATTCCCATGCACTTCATGGTCGCCTCCATGTTGATTCACGGGCATTTCAAGGCATTTCGCGATCAATTCGCTTCACTTCCCGATCATTTACATGCATTTCCCAATTCGCTTAAACCATGATCATTCCCATGCATTTCGATGTCATCCCAAACATCGTGTTGATTCACGATCGTTTCGAGGCATTTCGCGATCAAATCCCTTCACTTCACTAGTCAGGATTTGCTTCCAATAATACCATGATCATTCTATATATTACGTCATCCCAAACAATTCTGTTGATTCACTCGTTTAGGCATTGTCGAATCAATTCCTTCACTTCGGTCATCTTCAGCATTTCGCGTCATTCGAAACCATGATCATTCCCATGCACTTCACGGTTCGAACAATTTCGTGTTGATTCACTATCGTTTCGAGGCGATTTCGATCATCAATTCAACTTACACTCGCTCATTTTGCATGCATTTCGCATTCAATTCGCTTCAAACCATGATCATTTCTATGCATTTCGTGATCCAAAACAATTCCTGTTGATTCACATGCGTTCGAGGCATTTCTGCTCTAATTCCTTCACTCGGTCATTGCATGCATTTCAGCTTCAAATCGCTTCAAACTGATCATTCCCATGCATTTCGCGATCATCCCAAACAATTCGTGTTGATTCACGTCGTTTCGAGGCATTTCGCCATCAATTCACGATCATTGCATGCATTTCGCGATCAATCGCTTTAAACCATGATCATTCCCATGCATTTCGGTCATCCCAAACAATTGTGTTGATTCACGGTCCGTGCATTTCGGTCAATTCCCTTCACTCCTCATGGTCAATTCCTTTCGACAATCGCTTCAAACCATGATCATTCCCATGCATTTGCAACTCCAAAAAAATTCGTGTTGATTCACGTCGTTTCAAGGCATTTCGCCAATTCGCTTCACTTCACGTCATTTCCATGATTTCGCGGTCAATCGCTTCAAACCATGATCATTCCCATGCATTTCGCGGTCATTCCAAACAATTCCGTGTTGATTCACGTTTAATCATTTTTCGGTCAATTCCCTTTACTCCACGGTCATTGCATGCATTTAATCGCTTCAAACCATGATCATTCCCTATGTATTTCGCGGTCATCCCAAAAATTCCGTGTTGATTCACTGTCCGGTCATTTCGTCAATTCGCTTCACTTCACGTCATTTCCTTACATGCATTCGCTTCAAACCATGATCATTCCCATGCATCTCACGATCTCCAAACAATTCCGTGTTGATTCACGTCGTTTCGAGGATTTGCCATCAATTCCCTTCACTCCACTCTCATGCAGTCCAATCGCTTCAAACCATGATCATTCTATGCATTTCGGTCATCCCAAACAATTCCGTGTTGATTCACTGTTCGAGGCATTTCGATTCCTTCACTCCACATTGCTGCATGCATTTCGCCAATCGCTTCAAACCATGATCATTCCCATGCATTTCGCATCATCCCAAACAATTCGTGTTGATTCACTGGCGTTTGAGGCATTTCATCAATTCCCTTCACTCACGGTCATTTGAATGCATTTCGGTCAAATCGCTTCAAACCATGATCATTCCCATGCATTTCGGTCATCCCAAACAATTCCGTGTTGATTCACGGTCGTTTCGAGGCATTTCGCGTCAATTCCCTTCACTCCGCGGTCATTTGCATGCATTGCGGTCCAATCGCTTCAAACCATGATCATTCCCATGCACTTCGCGATCGTCCCAAACAATTCGTGTTGATTCACTGTCGTTTCGAGGCATTTCGGCCAATTCGCTTCACTCCACGTCATTTACATGCATTTCGGTCAAATCGCTTCAAACCATGATCATTCCCATGCATTTCGCATCCAAACAATTCCGTGTTGATTCCGTCGTTTCGAGGCATTTCGCCAATTCGCCTTCACTTCACGTCGATTGCATGCATTTCCTACCAATCGCTTCAAACCATGATCATTCCCATGCACTTCGCTCGTCCCAAATAATTCCGTGTTGATTCACGTCGTTTCGAGGCATTTCGCGTCCATGCATTTCACGTCATTTCATGCATTTCGCGATTCGCTTAAACCATGATCATTCCCATGCATTTCGCGGTCATTCCAAACAATTCGTGTTGATTCACGGTCGTTCCGTGCATTTCGGTCAATTCCCTTCACTTCAGTTATTTGCATGCATTTCGCGCTAAATCGCATCAATTCATGATCATTCCATGCATGCATTTCACGGTGAAGCGAAGGGAATTGACCGCAAAATGCCTCAACAACCGTGAATCAACACGATATTGTTTGGGATGACCGTGAAGTACATGGGAATGATCATGTTTGAAGCGATTTGAGCGCAATGCATTCAAATGATCGTGAAGTGAATGGAATTACCATGAAATTGAAATGCGTCGAAATGCCGTGAATCAACACGAAAAAGTTTGGGATGACCGTGAAATGCATGGAATTGATCCGTGAGGTGGAGGGAATTGACGGTGAAATGCATGGAAATGACCACGAACCGATTGAAATTGACGCAAAGTGAATGAAATGGATTTTCGACCTTCGACGATGGAATCTTAGAAAATAACTATGTTAGTTGGCTAAAGTATCTTCTCTACCCCAAAATCATATAGGGTACATCAAGTAACTAATTTTGGTTTATAAGGTATTCTTGTTGAATGAATAGAGAAATAAATGAAAAAAGAGAATTTTTTTATATGCTTATATATACATATTTATATAAATATGTATTAGAGAAAATTGTAGGTAGAATAAAGTTCTCCATGTAAAAAATAAAAAATAAAAAAATAAAAAAATTTGCATAGACTTTTACGGACTGCAGTTATGGCTACAGCTATAATCTGTAGCTATATCTTCGATACATATCGAATACACTTCGATTAATCGAAAATTGCAGGATTTTTTATGCAAAGTTGCTGGACAGTTTTGGACCTTTTCCGATTAATCGAAAGACATTCAATATATCGAAGTATATATTGAAAGACCTTCGATGTATCGTAGAGGACATATTGAAAAAGCATTGGCTGCGGTTATCGCTACGGTTATAATCCGTAGCCAAAGATACCAGCTCTTTTTTTTCCCTGTTGTAATCCCCACCGCCTTTGTGGGTCCTTTTATGAGGTATGTGTTATATCCAAACCGTCCATCTATTTTGCAAACTCGTACTAATGCTTGGGAAGAAAAATAAGACAGATTTAGCTATCAAGTGGACCACACTGTAAAAGGCAGTGGAAGATTGAACGTCTACCATTGAAACCCTTTTAGGGGTCCCAGAAGTTTTGGATCATTACAAAATTTGTTTTTCCTCTTCATCCAGGTCTTTGTGAAATTATGAATATATTGGATGGAAAATAAATGTTATGGTGGGCCCTACAAAATTTTTAACGGTTAAAATCAATTTTCCCATTGCTCTTTGTGGTGTGGTCCAGTTGATCTTTGGATAGGATTTTTTTTTGTTGATAATGCTCCGAAATGATCTCGAACTATGGATGAACGTTGTGGATATAATAAATACGTAACTGTGGGGCCCATGTAACTCTGATATCTTTTGAACCGTTCGTACAATTCGGAGTTCGAGAGTGTCAGCGCTGGTCTTCGAGCGCCACATATCCGCTTGAAGGAACAAGCAGGGGGGCATTTTCGGCCTTTGGCAAGCCTTCAGTACAGCTCGGGCGTATTCTGGCAAAGGAAAATGAGCTGGGCATAGATTCCTAAATGGGCCATAAATGGGTCGTAAGGATAGATTCAATCATAAGGTGGGCCAATCTATATAAAACAATGTGAGACATTCAAAATATCCCAGTACAAGTGTAACCCATATGATGATTTGATTGATTTGAAGTTTTGTATTTGCTATTACTCATGGTGTGGTGCATGCTATTAATAGGTTAGATGTTATACATGAACCATATGTGCCAATGAAAAAAATAAATAAGAATATATTTTATTTTATTTTTGTAATTTCAACCTTGAAAATTGTGAGGCTTTATTTGGTAGAATATAAATACATAAAATTTTGCCAAATTCATGATTTAGTGTATCCAAACATGCTCTTAACAAACAATAAAATGGGAAGGCTACCTGCCCCAGTAAGGATTCTAATTAAGAGCTCCAGTAAGGAGAGGTTGAAGGAGAACCTTCAAATCTTGGATTGGTCTCTGAGAGAGGAAGAACGGCAGATGATTGGTCAGACAAATTCCACAGCGATAGGGATTTCCTGGCGTGGTGTTCGTCTCGGATGGTGGTCGATGCAAGACACTGGAGGAGCTGTGGGATGGTGAGATATGAGTGCTGATTGCACTTGCATGTGGAGGTGAAGCACACGTGTCTGAGATTAGAGCCATAAGTCTGGCGATCCCAACAATGTAGACGCTATATATAAAGAACCAGGCCTGTGTTACAATCATGTGAACCACACCTATCGATGGACGGTTAAGAGCGGGTCCGATGTTACACACGTATGGCTAGTTTCCACTTCCATATCATGTGCGATGGAAGATCGATCTCGTGGTACATCATAGATGCACCGTTGGTTATGTCTTTCTGTCCACCTGTCTTTGGTGATATTATGGATCGAGGTTTACTTTTATCCCACGTGTTAAACATGGAAGTGGCATTAGTCTACATTATATTATACGTATCAGGTTGAAAATCGCATTAAACTGGTGATCCTGGCCGTTGGTTTTTAAATCTATTTAATCTCGACCCCCTTTTGAAGGACACCCTCCACGTGAATGGAATCATCCATCCGGTGGGGACGTGGATTGCGTACTGAAACAGCTGTGATCTGTGGACCACACAGTGATGTATATGTTTTATCCATGCCGTCCATCCATTTTAAATAATTAATTGAGGTCATGACCACAAATATGACATAAATCTAATTCTCAGGTGGACCACAACACAGGAAAACAGTGGCCATTGAATGCATACAATTAAAATTTTCCTAAGGTCTGCTGTAATGTTTATTTTCCATCCAACTTGTTAAGCAGGTCATAAAGACCTTGGTGAAGGGAAAACGCAAATTGAAGCTTGATTGTGGCCCCCAAGAAGTTCTCAACGGTGGGCCTCCAATCACTGCTATTTCCTTGGTGCGTGGTTCACCTGAGATTTTAATCGGCCTCATTTCGGGCTTATGCCCTAAATGAGCTGGAAAAGTGGATGGACGGAGTGGATAAAATACATACATATGGTGGGGCCCACAGAGCACCATCCAGTTGTGAGCAGTGTCACCAGGCAATGCGCGTCCAGTATGTATTTTACCTTTCCATGCGGAATGAGAACCGTTGCTTTATTTATTTTTCTTCCTTAGCCGTCTATTGGTGGGCCATCGTAGCAAAGAGTCGAACCGATTCTGAAAGATATCTGCAGCATACCCTCATCGATCCAAAAGCCGGGACTGGTCAGATTAGTTGTTTGGACCTGACCTATACGTAAGAAATGGTGCATGTTAGCAAACTGTACGTTCCATGGTGACAAGAGTGTTGTGCACTGCTGGATACCATCCATCAACGGACAGGAATACTAGTCGAGTCTAACCGGATGAGTTTCGAGTCGAGTTACCGGGTAACTTGAACCCGACTCGGTTTGAATTTGGATTGGACTAAGAATACTCGGTTTGGACCGACTCACCCATTCGGTTCGGGTTGAGCCAGGTCTGAACAAGTCAGCCGAGTTAAGTAACACTCATATCCATAGCTCAACTGGCAGACTGAGTGGAGATACCTCGTTTCAACCCTTGAGGTCTTGATATCGATCCCTAGCTGGGGGGGTGGCTAACATGGAGTGTGTGTACTGACATGGGTGAGTACTAACAAACTAACCCAAAAAACAAAAAGTTAGACGAGTTTAGTCAGGCTAGTTGGATCCTTACTCTTGCTAGGGTGCTAGACTTTAAGGAGTTTCAACACCCAGTCAAGGATTCAATCATCCATACGTGGTGAAATCCCACTACAGCGCAAGTGTGTGGGGGGTGTGAGTGCCTTCTTTTTTCTTTTCTTTTTTTAAATTCTGGCTAGTTGAACCCGTGCTCAGCTCTACATTGCGCTACATTCCTAATAATAGCCCAACACGAAATTCATGTGAAATCCACTCCGATTACTAAGTGTGTCACTCCATATTAGTTGTAGGGCTCAAAACTCATCTCAGTTTGTAATTAAGATGGCTCGTACATTTGGAAACAACATACTAGGGATACCTTTCCCAACTATTTCCCTTCCTATGGCCCACCTAAATCATAAATTGGGCCAATTTTTTAGCTCTACCGCTAAAATGGAATGGCACATGTAATGATCCAGAGTATATTTCATGTAAATATTAAGGCGGGATGTGCTAATTCTTCAAGCCAACTAAGTTACACTATAAGAAATTCTACCTTTAGCGATGAAAATTTTCGTCGTTAAAAGCTAAATTTTTATAGCTAAAAAGTTTTAGCGACGAAAATTTTCATCGCTAAAAGTCAGAAGCAAATGGTTTTTAGCGACGAAAAAATTTAATCGTCGCCAAAGGGAAGCTTTTTAGCGACGAAAATGTTTTATTCGTCACTAAAAAACTTTTGCAAAACTTTTAGTGACAAATATTTTCATCGCTAAAAAATGAATGTTAAACTTTTAGTTACGAAAATTTTTGTCATTAAAAATATTTTGCAAAAATTTTAGCTACGAAAATTTTCGTCGCTAAAAAATATTTACATAACTTTTAGCTACGAAAATTTTCGTCGCTAAAAATATTTAGCAAAACTTTTAAATATGAAAATTTTCGTCGCTAAAAATATTTCCATAACTTTTAGTTACGAAAATTTTCATCGCTAAAAATATTTTACAAAACTTTTAGCTACGAAAATTTTCATCGCTAAAAATATTTTGCAAAACTTTTAGCTGTGAAAATTTTCATCGCTAAAAGTCTCTTTTTTAAAAATAAAAAATAAAAAATTCCAGCACAAAATTCCACACAAAATTCCCGATATACACCTGTTACAATATATTTCATCATATTCATCCAGATATACAACTATTATATAATATATTTCATCATATTCACATTCGCATCCATCTAAACCCAAACTAGTAAATCCATCCAAACATAAACTACATTCAGGTTAAGTTTTAAGTTTAGGTTAAGGTTATATAGGTTTAGGTTTAGGTTATAGGTTTTGAGATTTGATAATAGGTTTAGGTTAAGGTTATAAGTTTAGGTTTAGGAAATCGGGTTCGGGTTCGAGATCGAGTTTAGGTTTGGGTTTTCAAGTTCAGGTTTAGGTTTAGGTTAGGGAGTTGAGATTGGGATTAGGTATAGGTTTAGGTTTAGGGATTTGAGAATACATTAAGGTTTATGTTTAGGAAATTGGGTTCAGGTTATAAGTCTAGGTTTAGGTTAGGTTATAGGTTAAGGTTTACGAAATTGAGTTTAGGTTATAGGTTAAGATTTAGGTTTAGGTTAAGGTTTAGGTTTAGGTTTACGTTATAGGTTTTGGGATTTAAGAATAGGTTTAAGTTAAGGTTATAAGTTTAGGTTTAGGAAATCGGATTCGGGTTCGGGATTAGGTTTAGGTTTGGGTTTTCAAGTTTAGGTTTAGGTTTAGGTTTAGGTTAGGGATTTGAGATTAGGATTGGGTGTAAGTTTAGGTTTAGGGATTATATGGTTAAGGTTATAAGTTTAGGTTTAGGAAATCGGGTTCGGGTTCGGGATTGGGTTTAGGTTTGGGTTTTCAAGTTTAGGTTAGGGAGTTGAGATTAGGATTACGTGTAGGTTTAGGTTTAGGGATTATATGGTTAAGGTTATAAGTTTAGGTTTAGGAAATCGGGTTCGGGTTCGGGATCGGGTTTAGGTTTGGGTGGGCCACACCATATAATATAATGGAGAGGGGTTTCCTTAAAACATTCGTAATCATATATTGGGTCTGCCTAAATGTGATTCACATATCCAACCCACTCATTATGTGTGCCCCACTTGGATGAGGGGTCAAACCAATTTTCAGCCGCATCTAAAACTCATGTGGGCCCCACTAAGTGCTTTTAAGTTTTTTAGGATGTCTTCACATAGTTTTAGATGGTATGGCCCACTTGAGTTTCGTATATAGATGATTTTTGAGATATCTCATAACCTAAAGGGGACACATCAAATCCACAGTGTTGATATTCGACACACATCATGATGGGGCCCACGAAACTTACTAACATCAATTCTTAGGTTCTCACAAGGTCAGTAAGTTAGGTTACAATTTTGACCAGAATATTTGGCCCATTTTACATGTCTGGTCCATTCACTCTATTTTACTGATCAATACCCTCAAGTTGACTAGTTACTCGCTTCAATCAGGCTACATATGAGAAAAGATATTGGGTATACCAAGATTGATCAATAATTTCAGTGAAATTTGATTTACATCTGAAGTTATTTACTCTTCAATTTGAACTGATTAGATTGTCCAAAAATGGTTAAATGTTGTTTATAATATCAAAAATATATGAATGAATAGAAAACACAAACATCAGCATGATCCAAAACTTCTATGGCCTCCAAGAAATTTTAAATGGTAGAGGTTCAATCACACTATTTCCTATGGTGTGGTCCACTTGAGCTTTGGATATGCTTCATTTTCGTTATTTAGACCTCAAATTATCCATTAACATGGATGAATGGAGTGGATAAAATAAATAAATAACAGTGGACCCCACAAAGTTTACTCTGGTAAGGGTAACGAGTAACTCACCTAAATGTAGTAGAGAAGGGTTTCCTTAAAACATTCATAATCATATATTGGGCCTACCTAAATGTGATTCACATATCCAACCCACTCATTATGTGTGTCCCACTTGGATGAGGGGTCAGACCAAGTTTCAACCGCATCCAAAACTCATGTGGGCCCCACCAAGTGCTTTTATATTTTTAGGATGTCTTCACATAGTTTTAGATGGTTGACCCACTTGAGTTTCGTATACAGATGATTTTTGAGATTTCTCATAACTTAAAGGGGACACATCAAATCCACGGTGTTGATGTTCGACACACATCATGATGGGGCCCACAAAACTTACTAACATCAATTTTTAGGTTCTCACGAGGTCAGTAAGTTGGGTGATAATTTTGACCAGAATATTTGGCCCATTTTACATGTCTGGTCCATTCACTCTATTTTACTGATCAATACTCTCAATTTGACTAGTTACTCACCTCAATCAGGCTACATATGAGAAAGATATTGAGCATACAAGATTGATCAACAATTTCAGTGAAATTTGATTTAAACATATGAAGTTATTTACTCTTCAATCTAAACTGATTAGATTGTCCAAAAATAATTAACGGTTCAATTAGTGGATGTGCTTAATAATTTAGTAATTTTATTTTTCACAGATAATTTTCAATTTCCTTTTAAAAATAATTTTTTTTTTCAAAATGTATATTTTTTCTCTTTTAACAAAATATCATTTTTATTAAAAAATATTTCAAAAAATATTTAAAATACAAATTCTGAATTTTTATTTTCAAAATCTCAAAAATTTTCTCATATTTTAATTTTTTTCTCAAAAATTTCAAATTGCCAATTTTTTTCTTCACAAGCATCATTTTGTTCTCAAAATTTTTCTCAAACATTGTTAAAATTTTTAAACTTCTCAATATTCTTTTTTATGTGATATTACAAATCATTTAAATATTACCTTTTAATTATATATATATATATATATAAATTTTTCACTCATATAAAAACTACACACACACACACACACACACACACACACACACACACACACACACACATTTACACACACACACACACACACACACACACACACACATTTTTACTGATAAAAATTTTTTTAAATTAAAAAAATTTTAAATTTAGGAAAAACACTTTTACCGACGAAAATTTTCGTTGCTAAAAGTCTTATCGCCAGCGCGAATTTTAAATTGAAAACAACTTTTAGCGACGAAATTTTTTGCTGTTAAAAGTCTCATCCACGTTTTTTAGCTACGAAAATTTTCGTTCCTAAAAGTCTCATCCACGTTTTTTAGCTACGAAAATTGTTGTAGCTAAAAGTTACAGCCTTTAGCGACGTAAACTTTCGTCGCTAAAAGTCTTATCCATGTTTTTTAGCTACGAAAAGTTTCGTAGCTAAAAGTAAAATTTTCGATTTTTTCAAAAAATTTTTCTATCCTTTAGTGACGAAACTTTTTGTTGCTAAAAGTCTCATTCACGCTTTTTCATAACTAAAAGTAAACCTTTCGATTTTTTTAAAAACAGTCTACAACCTGTTTTTTAGCTACGAATATTTTCGTAGCTAAAAGTAACCCAAAATTGTTTAGAGCCTTTAGTGACGAAAATTTTCGTCGCTCAAAGTCTCATCCACATTTTTTAGCTACGAAGATTTTTATAACTAAAAGTAAACCTTTTGATTTCTTTCCAAAATCTGTTTACAGCCTTTAGCGACGAAAATTTTAGTCACTAAAGGTCTCATCCACGATTTTTAGATATGAAAATTTTCGTATCTAAAAGTAAAATTTTTGATTTTTTTCAAAAAAATTTTCCAGCCTTTAGCAATAAAAATTTTCATCGCTAAAAGTCTCATCCATGTTTTTTAGTTACGAAAATTTTCGCAGCTAAAAGTAAAATTGTTGAATTTTTCAAAAATTTTTTACAGCCTTCATCGACGAAAATTTGCGTCGCTAAAAGTCTCTTCCACATTTTTTAGCTATGAAAAGTCTCATAGCTAAAAGTAAACCTTTCGATTTTTAAAAAAAAAAACTGTTTACAGCCTTTAGCGACGAAAATTTTCGTCACTAAAAGTCTCATCTATGTTTTTTAGCTACGAAAATTTTAGTGACGAAAATTTTGGAGTGGATTTTATATAATCATTATGGTGACCCCCAAAAATCAAGGGTGGGTGTATTTCTTGACTTTTTTTCTTGGTATGACCCAATTGAATCATATACTAAACTGATTCTATGGTTAAATTGATGGGATACACTTATTGATCGGGGTGAATTTCATGTAAACATGACAGTAAGGCCCACCAATTGTCGGAGCAAGTGTAGTGTTGATTTTGATGCTAATGTCATCCATGGTAAATCCTAAAATAGGATTTGAAAGTATAACTCTAGACAAGGAATCCGAAACACATTTACGACCTCTATACCACTCTCCAAACACACCTACCTTATACATTTATCTTCGGATCCCCACCATTTACTACCACTTCCGCCAAAAATTACAACCCCCAAAGGAATTGGATTTAACCAACCAATGCGTCCCGCCCCAGCCCTGCATTCTGAGAACAGAAATTACATTATTACCCTCCTTTGCAATAAAGTAGAAAATCAAAAGTTACCGGACCCACATGCGATTTGTCCCGTATCCAATCCATCAAACACATGCAAACCAACATTATTATTTGATGAACAAATAATACGGCAAACCTGATCATAACATGGCCCAATCTATAAAAAGTAATGTAAACCAATCAAAGTATCCCAATTCAAGCATAGCCCATCTAATGATCTAATTGGCTTGCTTTATTCATGATATTACCATATTATATATGGTGCATACTTTTACAGGTTAGATGTTATATACATGCCACCTGGACCTAGAAATCTTAAGTTTCAGGGGGTTTGCTGGCTTTAGAAATGTCATCCCTTGAAAAACACCTCCACGTAATTTCTAATCCTTGAAGCATTATTTTGGTAAAATATAAATTCCTTGAAAATTTTGCATAAAAACCCCTATAAACAAACATTTGATTAAGAAACCTCATTAATCAAGTTAATTGCCATGGTGGTACTTCTATTAGTTCTCTAAATTTCATCTGATTAATTTTTTATTTTAAAAAATGAAAAAAAAATAAATTAAAAAAGTGCCTATCAATTAACTTGATTAATGAAATAGTTTAGTGAAAAATTAATTGAAACAAATTAATATAATATATTAATGAGATCGGATTAATAACCCATTTTTTAAGGGTTTTGATTTGACTGCTTTTAGAACTTCAAGAGCTTTGAAAGAGGCTTATTGGTGGGCCACTTACAGCTATTCTGTGGGACCCAATAAGTTACCTCCCGGGGGTTGTCATCAACTTCACACCATCACATTAAAAAAATTTATATATATATTTAAAAAAAAAAAAAAAAAAAAAAGTTGGCAATGTAACCCTGAGTTGACTAAAGTTGGCATGAGTCATTCATTAGATCACAGAATTATCGGCATTGTGCGACTCAGTGACTCGAGCTGAGTCACTCACTTTTAATTCTGTGATCCAATGCTGACCCATCCTAGTGCCATATGTTAGGATATTTCAGCATAGAACAAGCGGCCCACCGTTCGCTGTATATTTGTTCATTTCAGTATAACATATATTTCAGCTTAATATAATTATTATAGTATTTATTAATTAGTAAATATTGAGTCCAATCGAGTAAAGACTTGGCTGAGTCTTTGAGTTGAACAGATCCAAGTCAACTTGGGTTTTTTGGTTTTTGAACTATGATGCTGATGAAGCTTGCTTGTGCAAGATCCGGTCTGTAATTTATCTGGCTTGCCCTGTGATGCCGATGGCTTGATTTCGAATTTCCTATGTTAATTCCATTTTTACTATAAATAGTAACTTTTAGTTTGATTATAACTCTTCATCCGTTGGGCTTTAGGAGTTATGCCCAAAGTGAAAAGAGCTTAGAAAAATTAGGAGAGCAGCTTGATGAAGCCAAATACGACACTTACTATTTTTGACTGAAAACCTTGTGCACTAGTAGACATCACGATCGTTTATAAATAGTAAGTTATTTTAAGTCGCAAATTCTAGGAGTTTTAGTCCTAGTTTGATTTTGATTTCTCTGTCATTGCTTGGTATCCCTATTTAAAGGATTGTGAACTCTTTTTTTTTTTCATCAATCAATTTCAAATTTATTAAAATTTATTTCTATTTTCTTGTTTTCTTTTCCCGTGGATTCGAGAAGTCTCTGTGAGGAGTCTAGAGAAGTTCCGTGGATTTGGAATTGTTATCCTCTTGAGAAAGACAGTGCTCGACCTCACGTCCTCTCCTACGTCAGTTTGATATCAAAGCAAGGTTTTCTCTCAGATCGATGACTTCTAACGACGGGTTGGGCAACAATCCCATGGATGGTGCTCTAGGGAAATGGCGGCGGCTTTCAAAGCAGTGCAATGAGAGAATTGGCAACCCATGCAAGGGCTGCAGGCTCCCATCAATCGCATGGCTGATCGCTTAGCGGAGGCGCTAGTGGCAGCTCCGTGTTCACGGAGGTAATCCACCACTACTTATTACTAGAACTCGTGATCACCTACCACCACCACCAACTATTGCTCGAATTCATGTTCACCTTGATCGCGGAATAATGCTAACAACAAATCAAAGAATCATTTTTAAGGAAGGAGGATCCAGCGATGAGGAAGTCGACGACATAGTCCTCTAATATTCCGGACAAGGTGGTGATCAGATAGATCTGGAATTTGAGACGAGGGTCGATCTTCCCAGCTTCAATGGCCAGCTATACATTGAGGATTTCCTTGATTGGCTTTCTAAGGTTGAGCGATTCTTTAACTGTATGGACATCCCTTAAGCAAAAAAAGTCAAGCTTGCAGCCTATAAATTGAAAGGTGGAGCTTCAACTTAGTGAGAGCAACTACAACTCACACGGGCAAGATATACGAAAGCTCCAATTCACACATGGCAGTGGATGAAGCAATTGCTACGCGCATGATTCCTCCCTAGCGACTACGATCAGGTACTATTCTAATAATACCAAAATTGTTGGCAGGGTAGCTAGACGATGAGAGATTACGCAGAAGAATTCTACCACTTAGAGGCATGTAACAATTTGGCCGAAACTGAATCGCAACAAGTCTCCAATTTAATGGTAGATTGCGTATGGCGATCCAGGATTGAGTCCAGATGCAATCCCTTTGGACAATGAACAATGCAATCAAGTTGGTTACTCGAACGGAAGTACAATTTAAATGTCCCAACACACGGGCCTATCCTACCGCTAGGGTTTCTTTGATAGGCCTGCCCCAAGGAGCTCCATAGCCTAAAGGGCAGGAGCCCGCAGGAGCACGCACTTAACCTCCTGCACCCATGAACGAAGATCAAGGATGCGTTTAAACTAAGCCGCAAAGGGGCGTATCGACTGTTGCTGGCCCAAGCAGAATCTCGAACCCTTACGCTCAACCAAGGGGGGACCATTGCTTTCGTTATGGTCAGCCAGGTCACCGATCAAATGCTTGTCCCCAACGACAAGTGACAAATATCGCCATTAGTGATGATAGTGCTGAATATGCCAACGAGGATCCAAGTATTGAGGAATCAGAGCACGGCATAGAAGATGAAACGAATGAGTCAGGTTGGGTTCAGTAGGATCATGACAAATCGCTCATCATGAGATGACTATTATATGCACCAAGGAAAGAAGTACACCCACAATGACATAACATCTTCTGAACTAGGCGTTCAGTGAATCGAAAATTCCGTGATGTAATCATTAACAATGGAAGCAGCGAGAACATCATCTCCAAAGTAATGGTAGAAAAATTACAATTGAAAACGAAGCGTCATCCCTCCCCATATACGATTAGCTGGATCAAGAAGGTCAGTGAAACTAAGGTAACTGAACAGTGCACCATATCATTTTTTATTGGTAAACATTATAAAGATGAAGTAGTATGCAATGTGGTTGACATGGAAGCATGTCGCATACTACTCAGTCAACCCTGGCAATCCGACCATGACGTCACTCATAAAGGGTGAGATAAGGTGTATATCTTCGTTAAGGACAACCGGAAACCATATTGGCCCTTGGATCCAAAGGGATCACCTAAAACTTCTAAAGTGGAGGGTCATTTTCTTTTAACCAATGGGACTTCATGGAGGAATCCAAAGAAACAGAATAGGCCTATGAACTAATTGTGAAAGGGAAAGAACTCGATCCCACCAACATCCCTGATGAACTAAAACCCTTACTGCATGAGTTTAAAGAAATTTGGCCTGATGACCTTCCTGATGAATTACCTCCCATGCGAAATATCTAACACCATATCGACCTTGTCCCTAGGTCCAGCTTACCAAATCATCCTCATTATCAGATGAGTTCGAAAGAGTATGAAATTCTACAAGGGCAAGTGGAGTAACTGATCCATAAGGGTCTCATCCGAGAAAGAATGAGCCCATACGTCGTACCTGCTCTATTAAATGATAAGAAAGATTGGAGTTGTATGTGCATCGACAATCGGGCCATTAACAAAATCACCATAAAATACAGGTTTCCCATACCACGGATGGACGATATGTTGGACATGCTTGAAGGCGCAAAATTATTCTCTAAATTGGATCTGAGGAGTGGCTATCATCAGATTCAAATACGGTCGTGTGATGAGTGGAAGACAACCTTTAAGACGAAGGAAGGATTGTATGAATAGATGGTCATGCCCTTCGGTCTTTCGAAAGCGCCTAGCACATTCATGAGAGTGATGAACCAAATTCTGAAACCTTCCATTAGGTGGTTCGTTATGGTTTATTTCAATGATATTTTGATATATAGTCAACATGAAACCACCCATATGGAATACCTCAAGAAAGTCCTTCAAGTGTTCACTGAAAATAAGTTGTATCTCAATTTAAAAAAGTGCAGCTTCATGACTGATAGCCTATTGTTTCTGGGTTTTGTCGTAACATCCACGGGCATTCGAGTGGATGAGGAGAAGGTGAAGACAATCAGAGAATGGCTGGTTCGCACAAATATTCACGAAGTACAAAGTTTTCATGGACTGACGACATTCTAATGTCGGTTCGTGAAAATTTTTAGTACCAATGTGTCACTAATCACTGATTGCATGAAGAAAGGGCAGTTTCAGTGGACTAACGAAGCTGATGGGAGCTTTACCGAAATTAAATGCAACTTATCCACGACACTGGTTCTTGTACTTCCCAACTTCAACAAACTGTTTGAAGCCGAATGTGATATCTCATATGTCGGGATTGGAAGAGTTTTGTCTCAAGAAAGTAGGCCGGTAGCCTTATACAGTGAGAAACTTAGCGATGCATGTAAGAAGTAGTCTACATATGAGATCGAGTTGTAGTAGTGGTCTAGGCACTGTGACACTAGCGACATTATTTGATTCAAAGGAAATTCATACTTTACACAGACCATCAAGCTCTCAAATTCATTAATAGTCAACCTAACATTAATCGTGTGCATGCTAGATGGATTTCATTTTTACAGGAATTCATGTTCGTGTTAAAACATAAGTCTGGGCAACAGAACAAAGTAGCTAATACATTGAGTCGCCGTGCAACTTTGTTAGTCACTATGAGCAATGTGGTTGTTGGGTTCAAGCACCTCAAGGATATATATGCCGACGACAACAACTTCAAGGACACATTGGTGAGATGCAAAGAAGGTCACCCCGATAACTTACATACGTAAGACGGGTTCCTTTTCAAGGAGAATCGACCATGTATCCCCAAAGTTCGTTAAGGGAACAGATAATCTAAGAGCTACATGAAGGTGGCCTTAATGGATACCTTGGGCGAGACAAGACGAGAGCTCTTGTGGAAGCGCGGTATTACTGGCCGCAATTGGTATGTGATGTGGGAAAGACAGTCCAACATTATTATATTTGTCAGACCTCCAAGGGATAATCTCAGAATATAGGCCTCTACACCCCGTTTCTCATGCCTGATGGCCCTTGGGAGGATTTACCTATAGACTTTATGCTTGGTTTCCCACGAATACAACATGACATGGATTCGGTGTTCATGGTAGTAGATTATTTTTTTCAAGATGGTACACTTTATTCCATACAAGAAGACTCTTGATGCAACACACGTGGCGAATCTATTCTTAAGAGAAGTTCTGCGACTACACGGGATTCCTATAACTATTACTTCTAACCGTGACACGAAGTTCATTAGCCAATTTTGGCGAACTTTGTGGACTCAATTCGATACACAACTTTAGTTCAGTAACACTTACCACCAGACTGATGGGCAGACCGATGTTGTGAATTGCACATTAAGAAACCTCCTTCGATGTATTTTAGGAGAAAAACTGAAGTAGTAGGATTTAGTCTTGTCTCAAGCGGAGTTTGTATTCAACAACATGGTGAACCGCTGGACAAGAAAATTTCCATTCTAGGTCATTTATGGACTAGTACCTCGCCACACACTTGACTTGGTCACTTTGCCTAAGCTCCCAAGCATGAGCATTACAACAGAACATATGACAGACAGGATCATGGGCATTCATGCGGAGGTACAAACCAAGCTACATGTCTTGAACAAAAAGTACAAGGAGCAAATAGACAAGCATCAGCGAAAAAAAGTATTCAAGGTGGGTGACCAAGTAATGGTCCATCTGTACATAGAAAGATTTTCGAGCGGAACGTACAACAAGTTGAAGAATAAGAAGATTAGACCGGTACCAATCATCTGAAAGATCAATGTGATCTTCCAGATGATATGGCGATCTCACGGACTATCAATGTCGTGGACCTGACCGAGTATCATGAACTAGATTAAGACGAGAACTCGAGGACAAGTTCTTTTGAAGTGATGGAGGCTGATCCAAAGAGTGTGGCAAATAGTTATATGGCCAAAATGGATCAACAAAGGCTTGGTTGATGACAGAAGTGATCCGGACCGTTGGACCTTAAATCAGGTGTATCTCGCAATCCGGAATGAGTTATCAGACGTAAAATATATGATTTTAGGGTAGAACGAGCTACTTTAGCCACCCAACCCTGCTATGCCAGGTAGCGCAAGCCGAATTTGTGAAATACTACTAGATTGATAGTCATTTCCCCATTTTAATTCTGTTTTTACTATAAATAGTAAGTTTTAGTTTGATTTTAACTCTTCATCCGTTGGGCTTTAGGAGTCGCGCCCAATGCGAAAAGATCTGAGAAAAATTAGGAGAACAGGTTGGTGAAGCCAAATAGGACACTTACTATTTTTAGCCAAAAACCTTGCGCTCTAATAGACATCACAACTGTATAGAAATAGTAAGTCTCAAATTCTAGGAGTTTTAGTCGTAGTTTGATTCTGATTTCTCTCTCGTTACTTAGTATCCCTATTTAAAGGGTTGTGAACTCATTTTTTTCATTCATCAATCAATTTTGAATTTATTAGAATTTATTTCTATTTTCTTGCTTTCTTTTCTCGTGGATTCGAGAAGTCTCTATGAGGAGTCCAGAGAAGTTCTGTGGATCCAGAATAGTTATCCTCTTGAGGAAGGTGGTGCTCGACCTCATGTCCTCCCCTGTGTCACAGGTCCAAAGCTCTGTAGGTCCTATGACAGGAAGAAGTGGAATTGCAAATACCAAATGTTGAAATATGATGTAGGGATGAATGTGATGAGTTCGATCACCGTCTTCTAAAACTCTCTAAAATTCAAAAGTTACTATAAATATTAAATTTACTATTTATGGTAAGTGTCCTATGTGGCTTAATCATGTTATTCTCTTAATTTTTGTAAACACTTTTCATATTGCACACAACTCCTAAAGCCCAAGGGATGAAAAGTTACAATAAAACCAAAACTTACTAAAAATAATAAAAATGGAAATAAATAGGGAATTCGACCATCAATATGATGGAATCTCACAAATTCAGTGTGGGGATAAAGTAGCTTGTCTTACCCCAAAATCATATATGGTACATTGAGTAACTCATTTTGGTTTGCGAGATATATATGTTTTAAGGTTTTTAGGGTCTTGATGACTTCTACCTCCGATCGAGGCTTCTTTGATCCATCCTGAACATAAAAGTGTCTGCAACTCTACATAAAATCTTTTGGACTCCAACATGATGTTTATATGCCACGTTGATATGCCATTCGTGACATTGATGTTACCAATGGTATGAACTTTAAAACGTGAAAATAATGGCCTAATCCATAACTTTTTTTTTAATTTATAGCACAAAGCGACAGAAATCCACTATGAAAGCATAAATTACAAAGAGAAAAGACTTTTTCTTTGAAAGAAAGATATATTGATACCAACCAAAATGGATGTACAACGTACAAGGCAAGAAGACCATTCGAGCAGCCCCAACTGCAAAAAAGTCGTGGGGGGCCTATCGTAAGGGGTCACAATTCGACCACCTATATACAAAAAACCTAGAAAAAACTTAAAAAAAAAAAAGAGCTTCCTAAGAGATATACGGTTCAGACCTGACCGTCCCTAGACCGACTTTATCTAGGAAAATTTGACCTCAAACCTGGTCCGGTAGAGAAGCCATATAAAGGTACAAAGCTGTCTCCTGATTCTTGCTCCCTGCTTGAGCCATGTTGTCGGTCGGGCCGTTTCCTTCTTGAAGAATGTGATTGAATGTGAAGCCGCCTAACTATTTCAAGGCGTTTATCCTAGCAGCCCAAGGTTTCCATCTCCACAGGGTGCCAGACTTTTCCATGAGAAGGTTAATCACCACTTTGGAGTCTGATTCAATTATCACTTTGGTCAATCCTCTTTTTAGGCATGTCACCATCCCGTCATGAATTGCTCGCAGTTCCGCGAGGTTATTGGAACCTGTTAGGGAAAAAATACGACAAGTCCGGAGTCTCGGTTATAGAATGGACCAACACTATCGACACAACCCAATGATCCAAAGTAATGGGTCCGACCGAGGCAAGACAGTAAAGACTGAAGGAAAGACTTAGCTCTGATTGCAGGAAATGAATCCCGACCGAGACCCAAAGAGTCAAGAGCCATAGGCAAAATATATAAGACGCATTAAGTTGACTCGGCTAACGAGTTAGCAAATGTTTAAAGGGGGTCAGCTAAGGTCCCAAGGCTAGAAATAGCCTGATCGATCATAAAACCGACTCATATTGAGTCGAGTGTAGTATCGGTTATCAGAATAAGAAGGAGTATCGGTTATGAGCCAACTCTGTTTCATCTGATAGAAGATGAAAAGCCCTGTCCTTGCACCCAGCCGAGACTCATCTATTACTAGAGTTGGTCAAGGTCGAGCTGAGCTAGGAAGAGGCGGTGTAAGCATAGATACCATCCCGAAAATCTTGTAAAAGGATTTTTGACCCCAAAAATCTCAGGATCGGAAAGTATCCATAAGCAGATTGCAATCAAATTGAATCTCCTAAGATTGGGAAAAGAATCCCCGCACGGTGGAACCTCTCACTCCTATAAAAGGACGACGTTTCTAAGATCAAAGGTACGTAGAAAACCCTTTGAAAAACCCTTCCTATACTGTCCAGTCATTGACTTTAGCATCGGAGGGTCTCCGGCTCTAGCCAGGGTCTCCTTTGTTTCATCCTTGTGCAGGTGGTAGATCAGACGGAAGGTTCACCAATTTTTTACATCAACAGTTTGGCGCCATCTATGGGAAACAATATGAAAAGTCATTTTTCACGCTCTATCCAGAAGCTATAAATGCGCTGTAATGGTGATAACTGGGAGAACGGTCCAAGAAGAGCTAGATGAGGCTGCTGTCACCGAACGACCGGGTGTGAGCACAACCCGAGGGACACAGATCAGCCTGACAACCATTAAGATTTTGTTGGTCGTCCGGCAGCCTCTGCTGCGATGAGAAATACCTAGCGGAACCGAGGCAATGGGCGATTGGATAAAGAGCTCCAGGAACTCAGATCTGACATAAATGTCATGAAACAAATGTTGGAACAGATATATCAGTAACAAGTTCAGACAACCGATGTCCCACAACAAGTTGCTAACCCTGAGTCTATCACTCCGCGATTAGTGCTCCCTCAGCGAAGTCAACCCCACAGTCCGTCCGAGCCACCACCCGCTCATTCCGCCACTGCCAAGCTGCCCCCCACTGATCTCTGACACGAGATCGATCAGCGGAGGTGCAGTCGGCCTCCAGTTAAAGTAATGATAGAAAGCGACGAACCCTGGAAAGTCGACCTCTAGGACTTCAGGAAAGAAGTACGGGAAGAGATTGCGAACATGAAGCAGAATCGAGATGCACGTCAAAATCGGCTCGGGACAAAGGCATCCCCATTTGTGGAGGAAGTAATGCAGGCTCGGTTACCGGAACGGTTTTGTCTTCCACAGATTACACCTTTCACCAGTAAAACCGACCCAACTGAGCACATCGAATGCTTTCGAACGTATATGAAATTGCATGATGCCACGGATGTCGTGATGTGCTGAGCTTTTTCACTCACCTTAGCCGACGTAGCTCGACTTTGGTTCAAACAGCTGAAATCAAAGTCTATTAGCTTGTTTACAGAGCTCAGTGATGCGTTTCTCACCAATTTCATTGGAGGGAAGAAGCAGTTAAAGCCCCTTGCACATCTGAACAATATAGTTCAGAAGGAGAGAGAGCTATTGAAAGACTACATCAAGCATTTCAATTTAAAGTCACTCTATGTTCGGAAACATTCAGAGGAGATAGCACTCAGTTCAATTATGCAAGGTATCAGGGATAAGTCATTTCTGGCATCACTGGACAAGAATCCGCCTATGACTCTGGCTGAGTTCATGACTCGGTTAGATAAGTACACAGACGCTAAGGAAACAAGGAACTTGTGTGAGGCCACCCAGAATGCGAAAACCCCGGCCAAAGAGTCAACCAAGAAGGAAGTTGACTCGGTTGGAGGGAAGAAGTGCAGGGACGACCAAACGTGTGATGAACGTAAGCCGAGAAAATGACCCGACTGGAAATTCTCGGCATACACTCCACTCAATAAATCACAAGAGCAGGTGTTGATGGAGTTTAAGGGTGAAGGATTTGTTAGTTGGCTGAATAAGCTTCGAAGTAATCCGAACCAGCGAAATAAAGATAAATATTACCACTACCATCGCAATCATGGCCACAGTACGAGTGATTATTATCATTTGAAGGAAGAGATTGAAAGGCTTATCTAAGAAGGCCGACTCAGAGAACACGTCCAAAGAACCGGGACAGCGGAAGAACGCCCGAGTGACAACTGACCCATGGAGGAAATTCGGACTATTGTTGATGGTCCCCGAGGCAGAGGAGACTCAAACAATGCTCGGAAAAATCACGCCAGGAGCATCAGTCGACCCAAGTCTGAGATCCTTATCATAGCCCGACCTTCGAAAGAAAAGAAGAGAGAAAAATACTGTATCTCGTTCACCCATGAAGATGCCCGAGACATTCATCATCCCCATGATGATGCCTTAGTCATCACTCTCACCATCGTGAACCAAATGGTGTTTCGCATACTCGTTGACATAGGATCGTCTGCTGAAGTACTGTTTACTCAGGCGTTCAACAAAATGGGTGCTGAACGATTGGCATTGCGGCCGGTTCGTACCTCATTGGTCGGATTCTTAGGGGGACAATACTCCTTGAAGGAATCATCTCACTGTCATTTACTGCCAGGAATCCTCCGCATCAAACGACAGTACTGGTCGACTTTTTGAGAGTCGATCAGTCGTTTGTCTACAACGCTATACTCAGCCGACCTCTCTGAGTCTCCTTCAAGCCATGGTGTCTACATATCATCTCTCCATGAAATTTTCAACTGAGTTGGGAGTGGGAGTCGTCAAAGGAAATCAGCAAGATGCACGACGCTGTTATGCGATAGCCGTAAAAGCTCCACTCGAGGTATCGGTGATCGAGTCACTGGATCCTCAGGTTGAGATTCAAGAACGAGGACAACCAGTGAAAGACCTTATCTCGGTACCTTTGGTCGAGACAGATGAGTCCAAAACGATGCAAATCGGCTCATCTCTGCAATCACCTTTAAAAGACAATCTGATAACGCTGCTCAGACCCTACGCTGATATATTTGCATGGAGTCATGAGGGCATGCCAGAGATCGATTCTTCTGTGATAACTCACCGACTCAACATCGATCCGACCCATCGGCCGATCCGACAGAAGCGACGCCCGCTTGGCCCTGAAAGGTATGCTATAATTGAAGAAGAGGTCAGCAACCTCCTCAAGGCCAAATTCATAGAAGAGATATACTACTCAGAATGGATAGCTAATGTCGTGCTTGTGAAGAAAGCCAATAGGAAGTGGCGAGTCTATATTAACTATATTAACCTAAATGAAGCTTGTTCAAAGGACAGCTTTCCTCTTCTAAGGATTGATCAGTTAGTTGACAGCACTGTGGGGCACGAACTTCTTAGTTTTATGGATGCCTATTTAGGGTATAATCAAATTGTAATGTATCAATCTGATAAATCTAAAACCACCTTTGTCACTGACAAAGGTCTTTATTGTTACCGAATGATGCCATTTGGTTTAAAAAACACTAGAGCGACTTATCAAAGATTAGTGAACAAAATATTCGATCGACAAATCGGCCGAACCATGGAAGTTTACATTGACGACATGCTCGTCAAAAGTATACATGCGGTCGATCATATAGCCGACTTAGAAGAAATGTTCCTTATATTGCGCAAGTTCCGAATGAAGTTGAATCCGAGTAAGTGTACTTTCGGCGTGAGCTCGGAAAAGTTCCTTAGATTCCTATTTAGCGAGCGAGGGATCGAGGCAAATCTGAAAAAGATCATTGCTTGACATGAAGTCTCCGAGGACGATCAAAGACATACAAAGGCTAACCAGACGAGTAGCCGCACTTAATTGCTTCCTCTCCCGAGCTACCAATAAATGTCTCCCATTCTTTAAACAATTGAAGGGATGATAAATGGTGGATTGGACGGAAGAGTGTGAAGCAATGTTCTAACAATTGAAGTCTTATCTCGGATCTCCGCCTCTCTTATCGAAACCAGAATCGGGGGAAGCTTTACTGTTGTATCTCGTGAGGTCCGAGGCAGCAGTTAGCTCGGTTATATTCGAGAGCACGAAGAAAAGCAGCTGCCGGTTTATTACATTAGCAAAGCATTATTACTAGCAGACTCGAGATACCCACGTCTGAAAAAAGTGGCCTTAGTCCTAGTAGTTTCCTCACGGCAATTGCGGCCATACTTCCAGGCTCATATCATTGTCGTTATGACCAACCTTCTACTGCGTCAGATTCTATAAAAGCCAGAAGCTTCTAGACGACTTACGAAGTGGGCGATCGAACTCAGTGAATTCGACATACAATTCAAACCAAGAGTAGCAATTAAGGGACAAGCCATGGCCGACTTCATTGCTGAGGTAACACCATAAGCAGATTCAATGCCTCGAAATACCGAGCCTACTGAAGAATCGAAGACCGCTTCTCCCGAGTCCTCACCTGACCGAATTCCCTGGAAGCTGTATGTCGATGGTTCCTCCAACTCTGAGGCAAGCAAGGCAAGAGTAGTCCTGAAAACTCCCGATCAAACCTACATGCAGTATGCCTTAAGACTTGAATTTCAAACCTTGAACAATACAGTAGAATATAAAGATTTATTGCTCGACCTTCGACTCGTAGCCAGTTTGGGTGTTACTCATCTTAACGTTTTCAACAATTCACAATTGATAGTCATTCAAGTAACCGGTGTATATCAGACACATAAAGAGCAACGAAAAAGCATACATGGAGAAAGCCAAAGAATTTATTGGCAGCTTTCAGCTTTGCGTCATTACTTGGATCCCTCAGACAGAAAATGCCAAAGCCGATCTACTAATAAAACTTACCTCAACCGACGAAGACGACATACCCAGGTTCATTCCAATCAAGTACGTCACTAAGCTGAGTATCAATGAACCAGTTATCTCGACCATACATACAATTGATTCGAAACCTACTTGGCTCGAGCCGGTCATCCGATATCTCGATAATGGAGAGTTGCCCGAAGATCGCACCGAGGCTCGACGATTAAAGATTCGAGCTTCCCGCTACACCATTCTTAACAGGATACTGTATAAAAAGGGTTTCTAGCTCCCTTATTACGATGCCTAAATCCCGATGAAGCCAACTACGTACTATGGAAAATCTACAAAGGGATTTGTGGAAATCACTTGGGATAGCGAGCACTCGCACACAAGGTTTTACGTCAAGGATACTACTGGCCAACCATCCAGCACGATGTTCGTAAGCTCGTCCAAAGATGTGACAAATGTCAATGATTTGCAGCCACACCGAGGCAACCCTCGGAGGAGCTGACTCCAATGATCGGTCCTTGGCCCTTCGCACAGTGGGGAATCGATATTATCGGACCGCTCCCCATGGAAAAAGGTCAGACCAAGTTCGCTGTCGTAGCAATAAACTACTTCACAAAGTGGACCGAGGCAGAGACTTTAACGAAGATAACCAAACAGAAGATCACGGACTTTGTATGAAAAAACATTATCTGTCGGTTCGGGATACCCCGGATTATTATTACCGACAACGAAAAGCAGTTAAATAACAGGAGTTTTCGAGAGATGTGTGATAATCTCGGAATCAGAAACGTATACACATCGCCTCATCATCCTCAGACGAATGGATAGGTTGAGGTGGTCAATAAAATCATCAAACAGCATCTCCAAACCAAGCTTAACCGAGCCAAAGGAGCATGGGCTAAAGAGCTCCCGAAGATACAGTGGGCATACCGAACACGGTTCGAACCGCTATAGGAGAAACTCCTTTCTCCCTTGCTTATGGCTCGGAAGCCGTTACCCCAGTCGAGATCGGGTTGCCGTCAGCCCGAGTCAGCTCTTTTAATGAAGAGAATAATGAAGAACTTTTGGCCCTCGGACTTGATCTTGTGGACGAGCAAAGGGAAAGAGCTCAGCTATGAATGATGGCTCGGCAGCAACAAGTAGCTCGGTTCTATAATGCTCGAGTCAAGATCAGGCGGTTTCGAGTTGGGGACATGGTTCTCTGAAAAACATTCCTCAACACTAAGGAAGTTGGCGTGGGCACACTGGGACCCAACTAGGAAGGACCCTATGTCGTCTCAAACACCATCCGACTGAGAACATATCGATTGGAAGACCTAACTGGACAATTACTACCTTATCCATGGAATGCCGAGTATTTAAAAATCTACTACCCCTAAGTCAGCCTAGCGAAGCGTTCAGAAAGACATAAAATTGACAAGCATGTAAACTGAATTAAAATGAAAAGGAGAAGCATATTTATTCATCAGTATTTTTATTACATTGAGTTATATCTTACTTCGGCATTACATTGACAAAGTAAAAGGCTTAAAAGCAAAAGGAAAAGTTGACCGTGACACGCAAGCTTCTTCCTTAGCTGTGGATACTCTCGGGCCTACCTTGGACCTCGGTCAGTTTGGAAAGCTGGTATGAGTGGAAAAAATGAAGTTGATGATGGTGCCAAAAATCCAGCTCCAAGGTTCACCATGAGCCAACTCAAGAAGTGGTTCAGACTCAGCTACCACCACTTGCAGCAACCTCAGCAACCTCAGGGGCTGCCTCGGACTCGACCTCGATACCAACCGCGACATCAGCAAACTCGGCCTCCGGGCCTTTAGGACTAGAGGTATCATCATCGAATCCCGACAGATCATGATTAGGAAAAGATTGCTTCATCACCTAGATACAAGTTGTATATCCACTCTGATATAAGCGATCCCTCTCTTCCTCAAACTCTTGGGATCCAAGAAAGGCCTGTACGGCCCGATCCTTGGTCTCCTTGGCCTCGTTGATGGCCCTCTAAATAGCTGCCTCAGCCTCAGCCTTAGTCCGAGCGAGCTTCTTCGTACAAGAGGCATGAGCCTAACGGATTCGCCGACTCTCTTCTTGAGCCTCTGTCAGTAGCGAAGCCATTAGAGTATATTCGTCTTTGGCATCAGCGGTGGCCTTCCTAGTGAGTCCTAATTCGCCCGACAGAACTTCAGCCTGAGTCAAGGCAGCCTCGACTTTTGCTCCCACCTCAGCTGCCTGCTTTTGAGCTGTAGTCAAATCCGAGCAGGCCTTAACCAAACAAGAGGCCAACTGCAAAAGGAAAATGTGAAGCCGGACTAAGTCACCAATACAAGAAATCACAAACTAAAAAGAGAAATCACAAACATTACCTCAAGGAGCATCTTCGCCACATGACCAAGAGTTTGTAGCGAAGGGGCATTGTAGAGACTAGCAAAGTCTCTCTCGATCCCATGAGCAATGGCCCAAGGGATCATCCCCGACACAACCTACTGGAAAGGCGAAGGCTCCTATTGAGTCATCCCCCTCCTGAAGCCTCCCCTCCATGCTCCTCTCTCAGTTCTGAGACCCGCTTTGCAACGGGTCCTAGCTCAGAGGCCATTGGGACTCGGTAGGAAGAGCGTTTACATCTTCGGCCCTTTCTTCGGGGTCAGAGAGTACAACGACAGTCGGGATGACCGGAGCAGGGGCGGCTGGGGCAAATGGCTCCTTAGCCTTTGGAGCCGTCTTCGCCTTCTTCGAAGACCGAGGTTCTGACAGAAGTACTGTCCTCGAAGGTGCCTTCATCCTCGACGCTGGTTTCAGAAGGGGCCGAGCTTCAGCCATATCTTTATCAGACAAGGGAAAGAATTAGGAAAAATCCAAGAGAAACGCATCAGAACAAATAGAGAATACCTGTCACGACAGAATCTAGACCCGTGAGAAGAAGACGCTCTGACTGAAGAAGATTCTTTTAAGACCAATCTTTTGGACTTAGCGCCCTCAGTTCGTTGATCTGAGCTAAAACGTTGGCCCCTAACTTCAGCCTCTTCTTGAGGACGTCTGCAAAACGCGTTCAGTCAGACTCAAAATAATCATAGCAAGAAAAGACACATAAGGGACATGCCGAGTCACCTGCTTCAAAGAATGGCTGAGGAACGTTAGGTTCAAAGAGCCCAGACTCGACAGTCTCTCAGCGATCACATGCCCAGAACCACCTCTCTCTCCAACGCTTGTTAGAGGTAGGAGGGTCAGTTATCAAAGGACCACCCTTGTTCTGCCATGCGCACAGGAAGTCCAGCCGGGCTGTTGAGGGTTTGGTCATACTTGGTACAGATAGAGGAACTCATCAATGGTCACCTCAGCCCACAACACTGAACATGCAAACAAGTTCCTCCACCCATTCGAAACTATTTTTCCAGGAGCAATTTGGAGTCGAGAAAGAAAATCCTAAGCAATGGGTTGAAGGGGTAGATGCAAGCCATATTACATGGCAACTTGGAAAATCGCGACCATCCCAAGAGGATGATGGTCGGGTAATTCTCTCGGGAGAGGAAGGCGAAGAATAATTGAGTCGGAGACGTGGTACCCGACACGAATTCTATTTTAGTCCGCCTCAGTTAAGACTGAAGGGAGTGGAACCCTCTGTTCATCTCCAACCTCTCCTCCCTCGGCAACCTCCCCTTCCTCGTCTGCCGACTGAGCGACCCGAGCCAGTCTCCTAAGAGGAACCGACTTAATGGTTTCCTCAAATTCCTCATCCTCTTCCTCTAAGTCATCCCCAGGAGGTCTCTTAGGGGCAGTCAACAGTGACATGCCGCCAGAAGGGCTTGCCGAAGCAAGACACTTTGCTGAAGTTCCAAAGACTCTCTTAGAAAATTGGAAATCTTCATGGGCACCAATTGTCATCTCCGTCAGCAATGAGGGCGATTCCAAGACATTCCAGAAATGTCTCACTTCATCCTCATCACTGGAAATCCCCTCTGGGGGGCTTGAAGGGTGCATTGCCATTGAGAAAGAAAAGGAAATGGAGGGAGAAAAACTCACCGGAGAGGCAAAAAACACACAGACAGAGAAGCTAAAAAGGAAGGAAGAATAAAAATGGCAGAGAAAATGGCAACGGCGAAGAAGAGAAAACAGGAGAAGAAAGAGCAGGTGCAAAAATGGGGAAAAGGCGTCCCTCTCCTCCTTTTATAACCCTGCCACATGGCAGAGGCATTTAAGGAGGAGTCGAATCGATGCATGTTTTGACTCCCCCGCCCGACACATGGAGCACGCTGTCTGACACAAATAACGCTTTCGCCACGTGTCCAACGCTCATAAGCGGACGAAACACTCTGACGGCTGTCCGCTCATGCGACCTCGAGCAACAAACAGACGTACGTTAAGAACGACACAAGAAGTATTAAATGCTCCATCATAACATCGGTCTTCCGGGCACACCGACTTAAAAACTCATTACTCCTTAATGTCGACATAGCTAACACAAGGAGTAGGGGGCTTACTGTTGGGAAAAAAATGCGACGAGTCCAGTGGCCCGATTATGGAATGGACCAATGTTACCGACACAGCCCGAGGATCCAAAGTAATGGGTCCGACCAAGGCAAGACAGTAAAGCCTGAAGGAGTGACTTAGCTCGGATTGCAGGAAATGAATCCCGACCTACACTCAAAGAGTCAAGAGCCATAGGCAAAATATATAAGACGCATTAAGTTGACTCGGCTAACGATCCAGCAAATGTTTAAAGGGGGTCAACTAAGGTCCCAAGGCTAGAAATCGTCTGATCGATCATAAAACTGACTCATATTGAGTCAAGTGTAGTATCGGTTATTGGAATAAAGAGTATCGGTTATGAGCAAACTCTGTTTCATCCAATAGAAGATGAAAAGCCTTGTCCTTACTAGAGTCGGTCAAGGTTGAGCCGAGTAAGGAAGAGACGGTGTAAGCATGGATACCATCACGAAAATCTTATGAAATGATTTCCGACCTCGAAAATCTCAGGATCAGGAAGTATCTGTAAGCAGATTACAATCAAATTGAATCTCTTAAGATTGGGGAAAGAATCCTTGCATGGCAGAACCTCTCACTCCTATAAAAGGAAGACGTTTCCAAGATCAAAGGTACGCAAAAAATCCTTCGAAAAACCCTTCCTATACTATCCAGTCATTGACTTTAGCATCGGAGGGTCCCCGGCTCTAGCCAGTGTCTCCTTTATTTCATCCTTGTGTAGGTGGTAGATCAGAAGGAAGGTTCACTAGTTTTTTGCATCAACAGAACCCACTCCATATCCAGTGGCAAATGCGAACATGAAAGCTCCATCATCCTTTTGGTAAATGCAGCCACCACCTGAATTTTCATAGTTTCCTCTTGCAGAGCCATTCACTTTTAATTTTACCCATCTAATCCATAACTTATATGACCCCCCTTTTAATATCTCAACGTTGAGCAGTTAAGACTCACTGTTTTCAGCCGTATGGCCAACCTGAATTCTGGATTACATCATATTTGGGCCCACACAGGAAAATCATATGTAGACGGACTGAATTTTCTCAAACACCACCAGGCGATACTCCATCTTGGTATGCCTTTAAAAGGCATGATTTCGGATAGAGACGGAGAGGATACAGAGGGATGCCAATTGCATGGCAGGGAGCTCACCACGTGCAATAGTGTAGTGCGAATTTTCTGTGGGGCCTATCGTGATATGTGTGTTTAATCTATGCCGTCCATCAATTTTTCCAGCTCATTTTAGGCCATGAGCCCAAAAATTAAGCAGAACTGACGTGCAAGTGGACCACAGTACTGCAGGAAACAGTGTTCATTGAATGCTTACCATTAAAAAATTTCAACGGCCTTAATGTTTACATGACATCCAACATGTTGATGAGTCATGCTGACCTAGATGAAAGGGAAAATACAAATATCAGCTCGATTCAAAACTTTTGTGGCCCCGGGTAGTTTTCAACTACAGATGTTCGGCTTTAAAAAATAAATAAATAAATCATGTAGATGTTCAATGATCATTGTTTCCCATGGTGTGTGGTGTGGTTCAACTGTGCTCCAAATCTACTTCAATTTTGAGTTCATGGTCTAAAACACCTAACGGCACTTTACCTAGTTGAAATAGGGTATATATAGCTTTGAAAACAGGAAGTCATTTGGAATAAATCAGTAGCATTAATTTTTATTTTTTAATTTATTATTATTATTATTATTTTTACCTATTTGTAAAAGACAAGCGATCTACCTACAATGTTTTTAAAGGTACACCTACGTTTCGGGCTGTGGACCTAAAACCTCCAGCTTTTAAACTATTTCTTAAAACCTGCCCATAATTTTCACGATTAAACATTGTACAGCTCGCTGTCAACTACCTATATGAATAGAATTTTGTATTTTCATATTAAGGGAACTGAATGCCCTCCCATTGCCCCACCTAGCAATCTCCCCTCAGTACATGATCATGTGCCAACTTAAACTTGACCACAAGTAGAGCACATCTTAATGTTTGTGACAAATTCACCCTGTTCATCTGTTTCTCGAGCTCATTTTATAACATGGGCCCAAAAGTGAGACAGATCCGAAGCTCAATGTAAGCCCTAGGATGAACCGAATCTGTTTCAAGGGTAGGAGTTCAATCCCACTGTTTCTATATTGTGTGGCTCATAGGATATTGATATGGGCTTCCTTTTTGGGCCCATGGCATAAAATGAGCTGAAAAAACATATGGGCAGACTAGATTTGTCATAAACATTCCATGGCCTCACAAATGTTTCAACAGCAGCCGTTCAATCCCCATTGTTTCATCTTACATTGGCCCATTTGAGCTTTATATTGGCTTCATCATTTCTGTTATATATATAAAAGAAAAAAGAAGAGGTCCAGACTGATCAGACAAGCTGCACCCAGAAGAGCCCCTATCCCCCAAGTCCTTTTTTTGGCAATCTCAACATGCCATGGCATATCATGAGCTAAATCAGCCCAAGCAGGAAGTAGAGTACTAGCAGAACCTGACCTAGTCAGCAGCCTTAGCAATTAAACAAAGCAACAAACTCCAACTGCCTTGGGATTTTGAACAGCCAGCAATCCAGCCACACAAAATGCCGAACGGAGGAGGGACAAATGGGCTAGCTTGCCACACAACCAACGGCACCTAAACCATCCTGAAGCATTCTGAATAACAACTCCAGCGATTTATCTGTGTCAGCTATCAGATATGCGCCGATAAAAAATCTTTGGTGTTCTTTCATGTCTGCAAAATACGCTAACGAGTTATCTGTGTCTGCTGATTCTATCCCTGCTTCGTTTCCCTCCCCGCTGTGGAAGAGGGTGCACAAGCTGCTGCCCGTGGTAGATAACTGGGTTCAATGGAACTTGGGTGATGGTGAATGCAGATTTTGGTTTGACAACTGGTCAGGTCTTGGCCAATTACGCAGCCTGGCAACTGTCCCTCCCATTACGGTTGTGCTTCAGCCGAAAGTTGTGGATGTTTTGGAATCGCGGGTCCGCTTCCTTGTAACGCCTTGGAAATTGGGGGTCGTGCATAGGCTTGATTCCCGAGTTCCAGGACATTACTTATATCCGATTTTTATTAGTTTGCGTTTAATCGGGTTTAATTGCGCAGTCTGAAATTTTCTGAAACATGAAGCACAACCACACAAGTATACATACTGAAATGAAAGAGATTTAGTATATATACAAGTCTAAAAATATATAGGTCGCACAAGGTGTTACTCAACAAAAATCACGAAAAGAATGATATGTCCAAAAAGATTAGAGTTGAGCCCACTACTCAGCGATCCAAGTCCTGCCTTTCAAGCCGATGGAGAGCCGTCCATCAATTGAATGTAAAATAGCTCGTTCTCCTCATCCAAGCTCGTGCCGCCAGGGTTAACAAACAAGGTTGGTCAGTACATAAGCTAGACCACACGAGTCAGGCAAGCATGTGACAGACGACATCGGGTTTAAGTGACCCATGTAGTCTAACTACTGTCGCCCGCATGCCCTCGTCCAAATCCATGGGTTTAACCTCAAGATAGTCCTACCAGCAGGACTACCTTCACTTCCTCATATTCCTGACCAACCCAGAGGTATAGATGGTGATCCATAACATGCTAACTATCAATGTATCAACTAGCATAAACAACATCATGTTCTCATTTTTCTCAACATACAACTCCGATTTCTCCTAGCAAGCAAAGCTAACAATATTACGAACAAGGTGTATGTGTGCGGTGTGGGTTGGTGAGGAAGTTAAGCACTCCCTACATCCCTTAGAACCAAAATGCACAAGAAGTAATAAATCATACATGTTATAGGGCACCTCATATGAGGAATCAAGCAAGACATAAACTTGTAGTCATCCATGGCAACCTAATCATGTAAGAAGCACGATCAACATCATATGAGAACTAAACAAAACATACAATTCCATGTAATCCCTAAACGAACATTCAAATCCTAAGTTTTCTCTAGATCCTCCAAATGCATCATCCAAGTAAACAAAATCATTATGCTCATACTAAAATTGGTGCTAAGCCACCTAAGGGTAATAATCCAAACCTTCGGATCGTTGTAGGCTTGGGAAAATGACCTAAGAGCACGGATTTTGGGGCCGAACGGCCGGAATTCCTAAAGTACACATTTGTATGTTAGAATCCCATGCAAATCCTTTCTCAAATTAAGGGTTTCAAGAAAAGGGATGAGGGCTTTTACCTAGATGATAAACGAAAAGAATGGGTAGTCATTGCCATGCCCTAAACTCGAAAATTGGATTCACAAGAATCTCGATCGCCGAATCCAATGCCGACAGCTTCCGTAGTACCCCATTCTCAGCTCTCAGCGTCCATACGCCAGATTCCAATCCTGGGATCCTACAAGGAGAATTTTTTTTCAATGTACGTTTAACTCATAATAAACATAACCACAAGTTTACCCAAATCACAAAGGCAATATCATCATCACATATCCACTAATATAAACATTTAAATACAATGCTAAAAGGGAAATACATATGTCAAAATCAAAACTCCAGAAGTCAGCTACATGCTCCAAGCTCCACGCTGCTACAACCTAACATCACCTGCACGCATCTATCGTGCATAAGCTTATAGAAAGCTTAAAGGGTGGTGTAAGTGTGTGCACAAGGTAAGTGTCAAGTATTTAATACAATGCCATAATCATATAATATCGAAAATACTGGTAATCCATAAATCATACAATATCGGAGTAAGCAGAAATACTGTCAAGAGAGTAAGTAGGAATACTGACAAGTCCATGAGTCATACAATATTAGAATACGCAACACAGATCAACTATGCAAATAAGTCATAAAGAGCCAAATATCAGATGTCGAGGGTATAATGCAATATGTAAATCCTGTTAGGTCCGTCTAGGCCATATAAGCATAAAAAACATAACAACTCAAAATGACATATGTCTGAGGATGCAATATGCGATGCGAATGCAATGACCAAGCAGAAGTGT
Organism: Magnolia sinica; assembly: GCF_029962835.1. Lineage (NCBI taxonomy): Eukaryota > Viridiplantae > Streptophyta > Magnoliopsida > Magnoliales > Magnoliaceae > Magnolia > Magnolia sinica. The sequence goes on along the minus strand of NC_080587.1, from coordinate 68,519,873 downwards.
GAGGTCGGGATGATGGTACGTAATATCGTAGACTGCAGGGTGAATCACAAGGGACTTTTATCCAAACTAGTCCCATTCCTAAATGTGGATAGTCAGACTTAATGTAGTAAACTCCTGATCTCAGGTTAGTCACGCGCCCAACCGAAATCCTGGTCGTGCGAAGGTACACGTAACAAACAGTTGCGCACCACCAACCCAAGTGGATAGTGAATGAATGAATGAATGGGTATGCAATTTCTGCTCGATAAATCCACATATCAGTACGGTTCCTCTCTAGGATCATCACCGGGGTCTATTACACTCTATGCCAGCTCGCTGCCCCTATTCAAGCGCACAACTGGGTAAGTGGAAGAGACCTCACTATCCGCCTGCCAATATCGGACCCGGTTCATCGATAGCAAACCCATTCCTCAAGCTGGTCAAACTCAACCTAGACATTGCCCCCTCACTTATGCGGGTAAGGTCACACCCCCTCCCAACTAATAACAACACAGTGGGAGACCCGGCCTACTGGTATACGGCCCTTATGCGCTCATATATATCCACTTGGTCTCGACGTTGGGGCATCCTCTCGTACCAAGAGGGTTTAAGCATTTTCACCCAGGGCCATCTATGGCAGCCTGATGCTAGAACAGATTTTCAGTATCCCATCTGGTCATCCACGATATACCTGTGGAGGCTACGGCCCTGATGTCGCTAGGGCGTACAGTAATCACAATGTAAGATGCATGAGTCATTCAATCCAGTCACTCATCCAACCTACGCATACCGCACGCTCATGTGGGGTAACTCCACCTATCAGGGAGTCTCATAAACAACCGGCACTATGGCATATGCAATGGTCAATCATATCTCATAACAAACATACAGATGATGTGTATGGGCATGTATCATGATACTATGCTGTCACATACTCATAATCGGTATCAATAACCGGCATCAACAATTGACTTCGACAATGTGGACCTTTAACCAACATTGGCCCCAAGGAATGGCTCACATAGAGCCAAACATATAATGGGTTCATGGCCTCACACAAAGGCCTAATATACAACACAATGGGCCTTACTCAAGGGCCACATATATACAACAGGTGGGCCCTACTCATGGGCCTCAAATACATGACATGTGAGCCCTACACGTGGGTCTCGAATACATCAAATATGTCATGCATCTTGGGCCTAATACATATCACAATGGGCCTTACCCATAGGCCATGAATACATCACAATGGGCCTTACCCATGGACCATGAATACATTACAGTAGGCCTCAACTACGGGTTGCATATACATCATATAGGTCTCGAAATCGAAATCGACACTCAGAATTAGCCTATACAATCGGCCTCAACAAATTGGAATCAGCCTCGATAATCGGATTCGGCCTATACAATCGGTATCGATGAGAATTGGCCTAACTAGGCCTAAGGGAAGGTCACAATGTGGTCGTTTAACCATCATTACCCATCAATGTGGACATTCAACCAACATTGCTCCCAAGCAGTGGTCCACATAGAGTCAAACATAAGGTGGGCCCAAATATCCAACAAGTGGGCCTCAAATAGTCATCATAGGTGGGCCTTACACATCACGGTGGGTCGATACATTGGGCCGCACCATTGGGCCTAATCTACACATCATAGTGGGCCGCATCATTGGGCCGCACCAATGGGCCTAATCTACACATCACGGTGGGTCGCATCATTGGGCCGCACCAATGGGGCTCATATACAATAAGTAGGCCGCATCAATGGGCCGCATTAATGGGCCTTATACACATCAAGTCGGGCCTTAATAAATGGGCTGGAAACATATCACAATGGGCCATGACATACGAGCCGAAAATACGTCACAATGGGCCTCGACCCATGGGCCTAAAATACATCCCAGTGGGCCTTACAAATGGGCCACAAACACATCATAATGGGCCACAACCATTGTTCACTCCCCAAGTATAGGGTTGTGATGTAGTAATAAACTCGGTAAGACCGAGGTCGAATCCACAGGGACTGATACTTGTACGTTATCTGAAACCAAGTAGAACTAGAACTAGACTAAGATGTGATCTAAACCAAATAGAATAATTGTGGAAGAATTATCTAAGACTTTAAGTAATTCAAAGGAAGGAAAACTAGGGATTCAGAGGATCCACTCGTAGAGATCAGGGAGATCTTTTTCCTGCATCAGGAATCATGGAAATCAAACTGAACTTACTTGATCTGGTTTTCAAGAGGTGAAAGGTATATGAATTAGAATGGATTCCATCACCAAACCATGCCCAGGAGACAAAGTAAACAATAGAATTAAACTAATTTCCAACCAATCAACAACGTATGAAGATCAGGAAGGTACTGTCATCCTACCATGCCCATGGGACAATGATGAACAATAGGGCTTCCTGACTTCATAAACATGAAAAGGAGAAAAGGAACATGCTCAAAGCTATCACAGACCCATTGTAATTTCAGTCACAATAGACCATTAAAAACTACAAACATTCCCTTAATAATTAAACCATAATCAAGTTCAATTCACGATTAAATAGTTAATCCAGCAATTAGAGTCTCCCATCTCACTACAAGCTTCACCTCCTAGCCCTAGCTAAGAGGTTTAGCTAGACATGGATGGCTAGCGCTCTTAAAAATAAAAACAAAATAAAACAAAAAAATATATCAGAAGAGAAAACGAACTCTCTATTGCCTTCTTCTCTCTCCCTTGCAATCGTCCAAACTAAGCCCAGATCGCAAGATCACGTGCAGCCACCTTGTTTGATGCTTCTGTTCACGTCAGATTTGGACCCCCCTCGTGCACCAGCAGCCGAAACTGCTCCTCTCTCACACGCTGCCTCCTTCAAAACCAAGCTCCCCTTCTTTTCCTCACGTCTTCTCCTTTTTTTCCTTCCTCCTCCCCGCGGTTAGCTAAGCTCCCTTCCTTTTTGTAGACATGTAGGGCGGTGGATGGGAGGTCCCTCAGCGTGAAGAGGCGGTGGAGCATGCGCACAGTCGCCTTAGAAACTCCTTTCGCAGCAGAAAAACATTGTAAACGAGCTGCATCAGGCCCCGCCTTCTCACACTGATGCTTCTTTTTTTATAAAACGAGAGCGTCCTTACGGACGATTCTTGCGTGTGAACAAGATAGATGGTCTGGATTGACCATCCGATCAACGATGGTGGCCCACCTGGATTGACCGCAGCTCGATTTGCGAAGCAGAGCATGCGATGCCTCGCGCTGTGAAAGTCAGTGGGCCCCTGTTAAGTGTCGGTTGAAAAATCCACTCCGTCTACTGAATGCACAACGGAAAAATAGGTGGGAATGGCTGGTTTCGAATCAAATTAGGTGTGGCCCACGGATAGTTTTGTTGCACCGTCTATCTTCCATTTTAACGGCTGAAATCATATCTCTGGTGTCTTTTGACATTCCTCCACCTAGGTGTGGGTCACACCTTCCCTCTGGACTTGGTGGACGGTTCAGATGAATGTTTTGGATGCTGAATGGGCCCCACAGCTAAAAAACGGATGAACGCTGTCCGTCCGTGCTCGTTCGTGCTCGAGAAGGAGACGGAGACGAGTCTCCGTGCTGACCGGGCGACTTTCGGTCCAGTGCACAGCAGGTGTACACCTGTTGTGTGCACGGGCCGTGTAAAATGGGCCCCACCGAGATGTTAATGAGAAATCCGTTCCGTCCATCAGTTTTGTCAGCTCATTTAAACGGTTGAGACCAAAACTGGAGAACATCCAGATATCAGGTGGGCCCCACTTAAGGATTTAAGGAGCTGATCTATCCGTTGGGCCACTTCCACAGCGATCCAATGGCTGATTTTTGATGTGTACGGTTTATTTATGGTCCTCAGGCCACGTATGAAGTTTCGAACTGATCAGATGGTGGGAACCCTATGATCTTGCATTATGGACACTTTTCAGGCCACTTGAGCTTTAATTCCTCGATTTTCTTGGATCCCTGGCGTGCAAATCTATTAATCTTAGTCTCCTGAGGTCCGTCCCATGCTTTAGTGTCATCAGATCGGTAAATCTATGCTTTTTAGTGTCCTTTTCCAGTCCAAGCTCATGAAGACGCCCTGCATCACAAATACAATTAAATTAGGCTATTAAACGGTGTCATGCTTGTAAATCCATGCAATAAATGGGTCTGATATGCAATATTTGACCCTCAACACAACCCCCAACCAGCATTTTGCTAGTCCCGAGCAAAGTATGCGAAAAATAAGTTGAGAATTACAGGAGAATTTCTATGAACTCGAGTGATTTTGGAAAACAATCTAGATATTCAGAATTCAACAATTCATGAATGTTGGGCTTTACTCTCTCCTAGACTCAAACACACGGCAAACTTCATTCAAAGTATTAGTCCCTTAATTAGAAATAATCCTAAACATTGAGTTCCACAGATGTAAAGTGTAATCCCAACTTTCAACATTAATATTCAATTCTTTATTTCAGGATATCGTTGGTAATTAACAAGAGAATTCATAATAACCAAAGCTTGCCTCAAAGATCATCTTTTCATTCCTTCAGTTTTTTTTTTTTTTTTTTTTTTTAAATTTTTATTTTATTTTTTACTGAGAAAATCAAGAAGGGGAATGAAGTCCACACTTATAGGGAGCAAACCTATAGTGAAGATTCTTTGCTTAACCTTCTTCCTTTTAATTGATCTTGACGGGCAATTGTTCAAGTTGGTTCCTTCTATGCTTACTGATCCTCAAATTAACCCTTCAGTTTCAAACTGAAATCTTGATGTGTAAGCGAGATGTGACATGTGAAATCATGACTCAATCAATGTTTACAACTTCTAATCATGGATTAATAATTAAACTTAACTGTGAAATCTAACGAGCAACTGAATCCCAGAGCAGTAAATCACCAACATTCCATATCCTGTGATTCTAAATCAAAGATGGTTGTCAAATCACTTTGAATTCACCAGAAAGTCCAGAAAAATTTTAAAAATTTTCACAATTTTTTTTTTTTGCTCAAGAAAATACTGATTAGGTAAACTAATCTCCCACCCCCAACCTAAAAGCTACATTGTCCTCAATGTAAAAGATATGAGTATGGAATGCGCATAGAACAACAAAAGTAAAGAAAAAGTGAAGGGAAGATAGTACCTGGATGATGAATCATGAGAGACTTTCAAAGATATCGCAGCATGGAATCCAGTCAGCACGAGAGAGAAAATAACACAAAACTAACAAAAATAAAATCCTACCTATACCACTTTCGCAGGTGCTCTCGATTGCATTTAGCGTATGCAACAAGCCTTTAAACCCCTAGGTTACCCCTAGTGGACGAGTTGTAGTCTCGTGAGGGTTTGCAGTAATGTTACCCACAAACATTGAACTAATGAATGAGAAAAGTGAAATGGAATGAAAATTTGGGTTGCGTCCTAGGAGCGCTAAGTTTAACGTCTTCAACTAGACAAGAATGGACCATGAATTAATCAATCTTGATAACCTGGGTCCGCCAAATAGATCAATCCCTGGTAAACAGGATCAGTCAAAGGCATGGACATGTCCTCTGAATCAAATTTCTCGACAAATGGTTTCAATCGATGGCCATTGACTTTAAATTCCTTGCCATTGTCGGGATCTCTTATCTCAACGGCCCCATGAGGAAAAACAGTAACAACAATGTAAGGGCCGGTCCAACGAGATCGAAGCTTACCCGGGAAGAGATGTAATCGAGAATTGTACAAAAGGACCTTCTGACCGGGCGTGAATGATTTTCACAAAATATTTTGGTCATGAAATGCTTTCATCTTGTCCTTGTAAATTCTCGAATTATCGTATGCATCATTCCGGATTTCTTCAAGTTCATTCAATTGAAGTTTGCGTAGCGAGCCAGCGTTGTCCAGATTGAAATTAAGATTTTTGATCGCCCAGTACGCTTTATGTTCCAACTCCACAGGCAAGTGACAAGCTTTCCCATAGACAAGTCTAAAGGGAGACATTCCAATAGGAGTTTTAAATGCAGTACGGTATGCCCATAAGGCATCGGTCAGTCGGATTGACCAATCCTTACGATCAGGGTTAACCGTTTTCTCCAAAATGTGTTTAATCTCCCTATTGGAAATCTCAGCTTGTCCACTTGTCTGCGGATGGTATGGGGTGCTTACCTTATGAGAGATACCGTATTTCTTCATTAAGCTCTCGAATGGTCTATTACAAAAGTGTGAGCCCCCATCACTAATGATGGCTCGAGGCGTTCTGAATCGAGAAAGGATGTTCTCTTTCAGGAATTTAATGACCGTGCGATGGTCATTCTTTCGACACGGAATCGCTTCAACCCATTTAGTGACATAATCCACGGCGAGCAAAATATACAGATTTCCAAACGATTGGGGGAATGGTCCCATGAAATCGATGCCCCAGCAATCAAATGCTTCAATGATAAGGATGGGATTCAAAGGCATCATATTTCGATGGGACAATGCTCCCAATTTCTGACAACGCTCACAAGCTTTGCAAAACTCATGAGTGTCCCTGAACATAGTGGGCCAGTAAAAGCCACACTGCAGAATCTTGGCCGTGGTCTTTTTAGCAGAAAAGTGACCACCACAGGCCTCTGAGTGACAGAAGGAGATGACACTCTGATGCTTATCGTCTGGTACACATCTCCTTAGAATTTAGTCTGGGCAATATTTAAATAAATATGGATCGTCCCAAAAAAAGTTGCACACCTTGGTAAAGAATTTCTTCTTATCTTGCGCAGTCCAATGTGTTAGTATAGAACCTGTGATAAGAAAATTAGCAATATTAGCGAACCAAGGTGAATGGGAGACTCTAAACAATTGTTCCTCAGGGAACATGTCATTGATATGGGTTGTCTCAAGGGAATCGAGGTATTAAGGCGAGAAAGGTGATCAGCCACTACGTTCTCTACTCCCTTTTTATCTTTTAATTCCAAATTAAATTCTTAAAGTAGGAGGATCCATCTTATCAGGTGGGTCTTAGCATCATTCTTAGAAAGAAGATACTTGAGCGTCATATGATCTGTGTAAATAACAATCTTGGATCCAATCAAGTAGGACCTAAATTTGTCCAAAGCGAACATTACGGCTAAGAGTTCATTTTCCGTAGTAGAGTAGTTCACTTGGGAAGGATTTAGAGTTCTACTTGTGTACTGAATAACATAGGGCTTCTTGTCTTTTCTTTGGCCTAAAATCGCCCCAAGAACATATTTAGACGCGTCGTACATAAAATCAAAAGGAAGGCTCTAGTCGGGTGGCTACATGATAGGTGTAGTGGTTAACATGCCCTTAATCTTAGTAAAAGCTTCCTGGAATTGCTCAGTCCACTCGTATGATGCATCCTTTTGAAGTAGATTACATAGAGGACGAGAGAGTTGACTAAAGTCCTTTATGAATCTCCTGTAAAACCCGATGTGTCCTAAGAAGGATCGCATGTCTCATATATTCTTGGGTGGAGGTAGGTTAGAGATAAGATCAATTTTAGCCTTATCTACCTCAATTCTCTTGGATGAGATGATATATCCAAGTACAATTCCCTTCTGAACCATGAAATGACACTTCTCCCAATTGAGTACCAAGTTCTTCTCTTCACATCTTTTCAACAGCACACATTTAAGACTTTCCAAGCACTTCGAAAGATGGACCATAAACAGAGAAAGTCGCCCATGAAGACCTCTAGATATTGCCCTACCATATCGAAAAGATACTAAGCATACATCGATGATGGGGGCATTACATAGTCCGAAGGGCATCCTTCGATAAGGCAAAGGTGTCGTAGGGACATGTAAATGTGGTCTTTTCCTGGTCTTCGAGGGCTATCTCTATCTGGTTGTAACCCGAATACCCGTCAAGGAAACGTAATAGGAATGACCACTAACCTTTCCAGGATCCGATCAATGAATGGTAAAGGAAAGTGGTCTTTCCTCGTGAGGGTATCAACTTTCCGTAGTCAATGCACATTCTCCAACCAGTGGTGACTCTAGTTGGCACGAGTTCATTATTAGCATTGGCTACGATGGTGATTCCGGACTTCTTAGGAACCACTTGAGTTAGACTCACCCATTGACTATCAGATATAGGGTATATAATACCCACATCCAATAGTTTAAGAACTTCGGCCTTAACCACTTCCTTCATGTTTGGATTTAGTCTACGTTGTGGTTGCCGGGCGGTTTTTGCATTATCCTCAAGATATATGCGGTGAGTACAAATCGAGGGATCGATTCCCTTGAGGTCCGCTATCATCCATCCCAGGGCTCCTTTATGCTCAATGAGAGTAGATATAAGCATACTCTCCTGTTCTTTCTCCAGGTGGGCAGAGATCACCACCGGGTATGTCTCATCTTGACCTAAATAGGCATATTTTAAATCAGAGGGCAAAGGTTTTAGGTCAAGCTTCGGCGGCTTGAGGTTAGACGGTAGAGGCACTACATCGGTTTGTGGTAATTCTTCAAATTGAGGCCTCCACCGGTTAACTTCAAGTACCGGTGCAGTATCAAGCAAGGCGCACGTCTCCCTAATTATGTCATCATCAAAATCATGGGAGTGGGCCAGGCATGTCTTTAGATAGTCGGAGGATAAGGTTAGAGGTGTCGTATCTTCCACGAAAGAGTCAATCATATTAATGTCGTGGAAATCGTCATCATCCTCTGAGTTGCTGCCGTTATTGAAAAAAATGTTTGACTCCAATGTCAAATTTCTAAAAGACAGTCATGATACCATTCCTGCAATTGATAATTGTATTTGATGTGGCAAGGAATGGGCGACCAAGAATGATGGGAATCTGAGTGCTCATGTTATTGATGGGTTTGGTGTCCAGGATGATAAAGTCTACAGGGTAGTAAAATCTATCGACCTGGACTAACACATCTTCAATTATCCCTCTTGGTACACGAACAGAGCGATCAGCAAGTTGTAGTGTGGTTAGGGTGGGTTTTAATTCACCAAAACCTAACTGTTTGTATACCGAGTAGGGAATCAGATTGATACTCGCTCCTAAGTCAAGAAGTGCGTGATCAATTCGATGGTTCTCGATTACACATGATATGGTTGGGCTACCGAGATCCTTGAATTTCTGCAGCACGTCTTGCTTCAGGATGGCACTCACTTTCTCAGTCAAGAAGATTTTCTTTTGAATAATTTTCCGTCGTTTGGTCGTGCGTAAGTCTTTTAGGAATTTGGCATATGAAGGTATCTGTTTAACGACATCAAGTAGAGGAATGTTGACTTTCACTTGTTTCAACACCTCTAGGATATCCCGAGAGTTAGAGAGAGGTTTTGGTGCAATCAACTGTTGGGAAAATGGAGCAATGGCTTCTCTAGAAGTTCCGGTTCTACTTTTTGTGGGGCATCACTGGATCCATCATTGTTGTCCTCTTCTGGTTCTTGAGGCTTTTTGGGCCTAACCGGAAGAGTTTTATCAATGATCTTCCCACTCCTAAGAGTGGTGATGGATTTAGCATGCCCCATCTGATTTGAAGAGCTGGGATCATTATTCTCGTACTGCGGTTTAGGATTGGGGATAGGTTGTGCAGGGAGCATCCCCTTTTCTATAACCGTCATACGAGAATCTATTTTTTGCATAAAATCTGTGATTCCCCGCATTGCCTGAGCCAGCTCTTGTATGGGATTTTGAACCGGTTCCTCTTGAGGTTTCACTTGATTTGGATTTTGATTGAAGAAACCTGGAGGAGTCGCCGTTTGTCCATTTCTCCAACTGAAGTTTGGATGATTTTTCCAGCCAGGATTGTATGTGTTAGAGTTAGGTCCAGTAAAAGGTCTTTGATAATTATTTACGGCATTGGCTTGTTCATTCAACACTCCTCGAAAGGCAGGTATTGTAGGACAGTTTTCAGTTGTGTGAATGTTGCAATCACAGATGCCGCAAACAATTTCATTGACCTTATCCTTCTTTCCTTCCATGGCCTCAACTTTCCTTATGAGCGTAGTCACTTTACACTTGAGATCATCCTCTTCTTTCAAGAGATATAATCCACCTTTTTCCTTTAATTGAGTTGGCCTAGACGTGGTGTTCGACTTTGGGTAATAGTCCCAAGATTGTGTTTTTCAAAACTATCGAGGTAGTCCCATACCTCGTCGATATCTTTATTAATGAACTCTCCATTACACATTGTCTCGACCATTTGGCGCATGGAAGATGTCAGTCCATCATAGAAAAAATTTGTAATGCGCCACGTTTCAAATCCGTGTTGTGGGCATGAACTGACCAAATCTTTGAACCTTTCCCAACATTGAAAGAATGTTTCATCTTCCTTTTGGGCAAAGTTCATGATCGCTTTTCTGAGGGTAATCGTTTTATGATGTGGGAAGAATTTTTTTATGAATTCCCTCTGCATGTCGTTCCATGTGCCAATGGATCTAGGACGCAGTGAATGTAACCACGTCTTAGCTTTCTCTTTTAAGGAAAAAGGAAAGAGTTTCAGCCTAATTGTATCCTCAGATACATTAGGAAAACATAATGTAGCTATAATCTCATCGAACTCTTTCAAATGTAAATATGGACTCTCTGATTCAAGTCCATGGAATTTGGGAAGGAGTTGGATAACTCCTGGCTTGATGTCCATTTGTCCTGTATTTTCAGGAAAAATCATGCATGAGGGCGTACTCACTCCCGCCGGTTGTAAAAAATCTCGTCAAGTACGAGGCGTGGGTGCCTGTTGCACCTCATTTTCATCCTGGGTATCCTCCACCCTGGGTGGAAGTAGAGGAGGTTGGTCTTCAGCCATAACCTCAGTTAACTCAGGGGATTTCGAGCGGTGTCTAATCCTGCGATGGATAGTCAACCCCTCAACTAATCCTCCTTCAGTCAAGAGACGTCGAGTGTTGTCACGGGCCCACTTGGGCATGAAACACTCGCAGCCCTCAATCAAATTCAAAGTCTAATCCTAAGAAAGGAAAAGAAAATCTAAAAAGAAAAAGAGAGTTGGAAAGAAATTACCAAATTGGAGTCCTAAGTTAAGGGCCTGCAAAATAAAAATAAAATAAGTTAGATTCTAAAAGAAAGTGGAAACTTCTAAAATAAACTAGGAAAGTCTTATACTAGAAAGTAAATTACTAAAAGAGAGTTGAAAAATAGAAAGTAGGGAAAGAGCTTACCAAATTAGAGATTTCTAACTTAAAGGCCTACAAAATAGGAAGGTTAGTTTTTAAATAAAAATTCTAAAAATAAATGAGGAAACAAATTAGATTTTAAAAGAGTTAAAAATAGAAAGTGAAAAACAAAAGAGAAAAGTTTCGAAAATTAGAGGATTTTTCTAGAAAGGGAAATAACTACCCTAGTTTCTAAAATAAACTGCTTCCTAAAAATAGAAAAAAGAAGACTAGAATTAAAATTTCAAAATTTAAACCCTAATTCTAAAAGGTAGAAAGAGAGAGAGATTAGGAAGGAATTACCAATTTAGAACTTATGTCAGGATCCTACAAAACAGGAAAACAGGTTAAGTTCTAAAAATAGAATAAAATAAAAACCTTTAACCTAAAGTTAGTAAAATCTTAATCTTAACCAAATTCTAAAACTAATTAATTTCAAAAAACGTAACCGTCAATCCCTGGCAACGGCGCCAAAAACTTATTCACTCCCCAAGTATAGGGTTGTGATGTAGTAATAAACTCGGTGAGACCGAGGTCGAATCCACAGGGACTGATACTTGTACGTTATCTGAAACCAAGTAAAACTAGAACTAGACTAAGATGTGATCTAAACCAAATAGAATAATTGTGGAAGAATTATCTAAGACTTTAAGTAATTCAAAGGAAGGAAAACTAGGGATTCAGAGGATCCACTCGTAGAGATCAGGGAGATCTTTTTCCTGCATCAGGAATCATGGAAATCAAACTGAACTTACTTGATCTGGTTTTCAAGAGATGAAAGGTATATGAATTAGAATGGATTCCATCACCAAACCATGCCCAGGAGACAAAGTAAACAATAGAATTAAACTAATTACCAACCAATCAACAATGTATGAAGATCAGGAAGGATTCCGCCATCCGACCATGCCCATGGGACAATGATGAACAATAGGGCTTCCTGACTTCATAAACATGAAAAGGAAAAAAGGAACATGCTCAAAGCTATCACAGACCCATTGTAATTTCAGTCACAATAGACCATTAAAAACTACAAACATTCCCTTAATAATTAAACCATAATCAAGTTCAATTCACGATTAAATAGTTAACCCAGCAATTAGAGTCTCCCATCTCACTACAAGCTTCACCTCTTAGCCCTAGCTAAGAGGTTTAGCTAGACATGGATGGCTAGCGCTCTTAAAAATAAAAACAAAATAAAACAAAAAAATATATCAGAAGAGAAAACGAACTCTCTATTGCCTTCTTCTCTCTCCCTTGCAATCGTCCAAACTAAGCCCAGCTCGCAAGATCACGTGCAGCCACCTTGTTTGATGCTTCTGTTCACGTCAGATTTGGACCCCCCTCGTGCAGCAGCAGCCGAAACTGCTCCTCTCTCACACGCTGCCTCCTTCAAAACCGAGCTCCCCTTCTTTTCCTCACGTCTTCTCCTTTTCTTTCTTCTGGCTCTAAGCTCCCTTCCTTTTTGTAGACATGTAGGGCGGTGGATGGGAGGTCCCTCAGCGTGAAGAGGCGGTGGAGCATGCGCACAGTCGCCTCAGAAACTCCTTCCGCAGCAGAAAAACGTTGTAACCGAGCTGCATCAGGCCCCGCCTTCTCACACTGATGCTTCTTTTTTTTTTGTAAAACGAGAGCGTCCTTACGGACGATTCTTGTGTGTGAACAAGATAGATGGTCTGGATTGACCATCCGATCAACGATGGTGGCCCACCTAGATTGACCGCAGCTCGATTTGCGAAGCAGAGCATGCGATGCCTTGCGCTGTGAAAGTCAGTGGGCCCCTGTTAAGTGTCGGTTGAAAAATCCACTCCGTCTACTGAATGCACAACGGAAAAATAGGTGGGAATGGCTGGTTTCGAATCAAATTAGGTGTGGCCCACGGATAGTTTCGTTGCACCGTCTATCTTCCATTTTAACGGCTGAAATCATATCTCTGGTGTCTTTTGACATTCCTCCACCTAGGTGTGGGTCACACCTTCCCTCTAGACTTGGTGGACGGTTCAGATGAATGTTTTGGATGCTGAATGGGCCCCACTGCTAAAAAAATGGACGAACGCTGTCCGTCCGTGCTCGTTCGTGCTCGAGAAGGAGATGGAGACGAGTCTCCGTGCTGACCGGGCGACTTTCGGTCCAGTGCACAGCAGGTGTACACCTGTTGTGTGCACGGGCCGTGTAAAATGGGCCCCACCGAGATGTTAATGAGAAATCCGTTCCGTCCATTAGTTTTGTCAGCTCATTTAAACGGTTGAGACCAAAACTGGAGAACATCCAGATATCAGGTGGGCCCCACTTAAGGATTTAAGGAGCTGATCTATCCGTTGGGCCACTTCCACAGCGATCCAATGGGTGATTTTTTATGTGTAGTCCTCCGGCCACGTATGAAGTTTCGAATCGAATGGAGGGACCCTTGTGATCTTGCATTATGGACACTTTTCAGGCCACTTGAGCTTTAATTCCTCGATTTTCTTGGATCCCTGGCGTGCAAATCTATTAATCTTGGTCTCCTGAGGTCCGTCCCATGCTTTAGTGTCATCAGATCGGTAAATCCATGCTTTTTAGTGTCCTTTTCCAGTCCAAGCTCATGAAGACGCCCTGCATCACAAATACAATTAAATTAGGCTATTAAACGGTGTCATGCTTGTAAATCCATGCAATAAATGGGTCTGATATTCAATATTTGACCCTCAACAACCATGGGCCTCCAACATATCATAACAGGCCACAACCATGGGCCTCAAACATATCATAACGGCCATAACCATGGGCCTCAATATACATCGCAATGGGCCGCAACCCATGGGCCTCACATACATCATATGGGCCGCAATACACGGGCCTCAGATACATCCCAATGGGCCCCAACACCTAGGGTGGGTGTACATCATATTGGGCATCGAACATGGGCCATATATACACCACATTGGGCCGCACATATGGGCCTCATATATATCAAATGGGCCGTATTACATGGGCTATACACATCACATTGGGCCTTGCATATGGGCTGAAAATATATCACCATGGGCCTTATCACATGGACCTAACATACACAACAGATGGCCCTGCACATGGCCCTCAATTATATATCAATGGGCCCTCATTACATCAAGTGGGCCTCATCTCATGGGCCCGATTATATCATATTGGGTGGGCCCTACACGGCCAATAGGTGGGCCTGCACATTCCAAATGGGCCCACCAAATGAACAGCATGGATGCACAACACATATATCGTGGTGTCCCACGAGGCTGAGTACGGCGCAGATGAAACAGATAAACGGCATGGCTAAAATACATGTATGAAGGTGGGCCATACGTCCATCAAATTGGATAGTCGGTGGGGATATACCCATACATCATGGTCCACCATGCATGGATGGTGTAGATAATACACATACATCATTGCGGGACCCATAGATCTTGCTGACGTGGTGAAGCAGCTATGCTGCACATGGGTCCCAGATGAACAGTGTGTATAAACACACACAGCAAAGGTGGGTCCCACCGTTAATGGGCAGTGTGGATCATATACATGCAGCAAAGGTGGGCCCCACATGGGCGGTCCTGATGAAACCCATACATCGTAGTGGGGTCCACACATCCCATGATCTAAGAATGGACGGACAAAGGATAAAATACATCACGGTTGGCCCTTACTGGCCGTCCATTCAAATGGACGATGTAGATATAGAATACATATAGCAATGTGGGTCTCAACCCACACGTACAGTACGTGTGGGTGGGCCCCACTCACATGCCATGGATGGAAGGCATGAAATATACAATGCATATATTGAAGTGGGTCCACGTCCACGTCCAGGTGAATGGACGGTTAGGATATAATATATGCATCATCGTTGGGTCCCACCATCCAGATTGACGGTGAGGATGAGACACATGCGTCACGTGGGTCCACATCCAGATGCTAGACGTGAGGATGGTATCCATATGTTAGGGTGGGTCCCACGTCTTCTAGACGTTGATGATACAACACTTACATCATAGTTGTCCCATGATCTGGACAGTCTAGATGACCCTCGTCCATAAGGTGTGATCCACATGCCAGGTGAGTCCACGTGCTGGACAGTACCCATAGCACAGTAGATCCCTGCAGATTTATGGATGGACAATGCAAATAAACCACATGCACCATGTGGGTCAGCACCGTCCCAATCTGCATAACGGTGCAGATCCAGGCATACAACAGGTTGCCCGTCCACCAACATGCACAGATGGACAGTTTGGATATGACCCATACCTCATGGTGGGGTCCACACATGTGGCCCACCAGAAAAAGACGGATGGTTTGGGTCACTGAACTTGCTGATGTCTGTTCCCAGCTAATGGATGGACGGTTGGGATGGACACACCATCTAGATGGCGGACGGCCTGGATATACAATATATGCAAGGTGGGCCCTACGTCTTGAGGTGGATGGATGGCATAAATATAGAATACATGCATCAAGGGGCCCAGCGGTGTGGATGTAAAATGCATCCAGGTGGGTCCCACCCACACGTGTGGCATGGACGGACGGACGGACAACATAACTCATACCTCATGAAAGACCCACAGAACTCGTTGATGTTAATACAGTAGCTATAAAGCTGTTGTACACGTTACACCAGCCAATCCACTTCATATAAGTGGGTCCCATGTGAGGCCCACCATGACGTTTATTCTCCATCCAATCCGATCATAAAGTTACAAATATCTGAATTAAGGGGAAAGAACAATTTTCATATAGATCCAAAACTTCTGTGACCCACAATATTTCAATGGTAGATGTTCAACCCCCTGCTCCTTTTGGTGTGGACCGCCTGAGTTCCGTGATCAGTTGAATTTTTTTGAAGGGTCCAGTTTCTCAAAGGGAACTCACCTAATACACGGCGTGGATGTTCAACATATATCATGGTGGGGACTGTAGTGGGACCCACAGCCCTAGCCGTCCGTCCACAGAGGCACAGGAGCGTCGCAGGACGCTGTGCTGCATCCTCTGGTTTACTACTATTTATTTTTTTTGAAAAAAAATGTATTTTAGGGTTTTTCGCATGTGGGACCCGCATCAGGTGAATCCACTCCATCCATTACATTCCATGACTCGAGACAGTCCGAACGAGCCTAATATTTGGGATATTTTTGGTGTATAGAAACATCAGGGTAAATTTTAACGGTAGAAAATACTGTTTTCTATGGTATGGCCCGCCAGAAAATCGGATTCACTTCATTTTATGGCTTAACGCCTAAAATAATCTGGGGAATATAATGGACGGATTGGATTAAATTAATGCATCAAAGTGGGGCCCGTATAAGTGGCCCACCCAAAAATCTAAAAACCAACTAACATTATATATATATTGTTTAGCTTGTTAGTACACACCCATGTCAGTACACGCACTCCATGTTAGCCAGCTTCATATCCAGTGTCCAAGATTACTGGATGGCATGGATAAACACAGCATCATGGTGGGTCTCATACGTACGTGGCCCACGTTTTATCAAGGTGAGTCCCACATGAACGTGGCCCACCTAATGGGTCTGATATTTGTGTGTTCTCATCATCCATAAGGTAGGGTCCACATGACTTGGACGGTTTAGATAAGACATACATCAAGGTGGGGCCCATCCAAGTGGGCCACACATAATACAAAAATAAAAAGAGAGAGAGAGAAGCACCCACCTCTAGATCTTGAACTCCTCCTTCCTCCAATAGGTTCTAGAGCTCCAAGGAGGGTGATTTAACGGTCGAGATGGGGTTTGATGGGGCGGATTAGTAGGGAGAATGGGTGGGAGATGGCTGGATTTTGGGTTGCTCGGACATCCCAAGCTTGCTACAATGGAGGAAAAAAATAAAGAAGAAAGAGGGAGGGAGAGAGAGATAAGAGAGAGAGAGAGAAAAAAGTTATTGTTTGCCATAATGATGTAAGGCCATCATAAATGCTTAGGTAAGGGGAGGTGTTGACTTTTGAAAAACTGAGACGAAATGATTACATACAACATGACCCCATGATGGCTTAGAAAATTGTACCATTACAATAGGTGGGTCCCGCAAAGTGCAATTTATAGCCATTATAATGCGCAGGCCACAGCTTCTGATCTAAGCATCACATTGACGCACGAGACGCGGTATTGGAATTGCGTCGACAATGCGGTCATGACGGTACAAGTTTCGAGTCGAACCGACTCAGATATACTGGACACGACTGAAGATCGCGTGTAAATACCGATAACAGATCGTGGGTCACCGGAATTCGATCGGAAGGACCACGGAAGCCTATGAAACGATACAGGCAAGGATACGGGTCTTATAGTTCTCACCACCTAATAAAAAAATTTCATCATCGAAATTTACTATCACGCAGGACAAAGCGAGGGAAGAGGAAGTATTGACATAAACATATACAAGGCATAATTAATCCATAAACAAATGGAGATAGCGTCCTCTAATCTCAGCCTTGCGCTCCCAAGACGTCTCCTTAATAGAATGGTGAATATACTAATCCTCGAATCTCGGATCATAAACGATCGAAACAGAAATATTATGCAGCTTCATAATCTCAACGGTAAGGAGTTATATCAGAAAATATCTAAGTTATTCGAATTCAGGAATCTAGCCATTCTAAGTTCTCAACAGTCATAGAATGAAGGGTGGTTATTAGTAGACATGAAATGTTATCTCCATGTATTCCCAAGTTATGCTCTAATACCAACTTCTGTCACGCCCCAAACCTGAAAATCGAATTCACAGGAATCCCGATCGCCGAATCGGGTGTCGACAGTCTCCATAGTACCCCATTCTCGGCTCCCAGCGTCCATACGCCAAATTTCAATCCTGTGATCCTACAAGGAGGATTATTTTTTTCAATGTATGTTTAACTCATAATAAGCATAACCACAAGTTTACCCAAATCACAAAGGCAAGATCATCATCACATATCCACTAATATAAACATTTGAATACAATGCTGAAAGGGAAATACATATGTCAAAATCAAACCTCCAGAAGTCAACTACATGCTCCAAGCTCCACGCTGCTGCAACCTAACATCACCTGCACGCATCTATCGTGTATAAGATTATAGAAAGCTTAGAGGGTGGTGTAAGTGTGTGAATAAGGTAAGTGCCAAGTATTCAATACAATACCATAATCATACAATACCGAAAATACTGGTAATCTATAAATCATATAATATCGAAGTAAGCAGAAATACTGACAAGATTATGAGTTATCAGAGTAAGCAGGAATACTGACAAGTCCATGGGTCATACAATATCAGAATACGCAACACAGATCAGCTAGGCAAATAAGTCATAAAGAGCTAAATATCAGATCTCGAGGGTATAATGCAATATGTAAATCCTATTAGGTCCATCTAGGCCATATAAGTATAAAAAACATAACTACCCAAAATGACATGTCTGCGGATGCAATTTGCGATACGAATACAATGACCAAGCAGAAGTGTGAGGTCGGGATGATAGTACATAGTATCGCAGACTATGGGGTCTATCATAAGGGATTTCTATCCAAACTAGTCACATACCTAAATTTAGATAGTCAGACTCAATGTGGTAAACTCCTGATCTTAGGTTAGTCGCGCGCCCAATCGAAATCCTGGCCATACGAAGGTACACGTAACAAATAATTGCACACCACCAGCCCGAGTGGATAGTGAATGAATGAATGAATGAATGGGTTTGCAATTCCTGCTCAATAAATCCACATATCAGTACGGTTCCTCTCTGGGATCATCACCGGGGTCTATTACACTCTACGCCAGTTTGTCGCCCCTACCTAAGCGCACAAGTGGGTAAGTGGAAGAGACCTCACTATCCACCAGCTAATATCGAGCCCGGCTCATCGATAGCAGACCCATTCCTCAAGCTGGTCAAACTCAACTTAGACATTGCTCCTTCACTCAGGCAGGTAAAGTCACACCCCCTCCCAACTGACTACGACACAGTGAGAGACGCGGCCTACTGGTATACGACCCTCATGCGCTCATATATATCCACTCGTTCTCGATGTTGGGGCATCCTCTGGTACCAAGAGGGTTTAGGGATTTTCACCTAGGGCCATCTATGGTAGCCCGATGCTAGAACAGATTTTTGGTGTCCCATCTGGCCATCCACGATATGCCTATGGAGGCTACGGCCCTGATGTCGCTAGGGCGTACAATAATCACAATACAAGATGCATCAGTCATACAATCCAGTCACGCATCCAACCTGCGTATAACGCGCGCTCATGTGGGGTAACTCTGCCTATCAGGGAGTCCCATAAACAATCGACACTATGGCATATGAAATGGTCAATCATATCTCATAACAAACATGTAATTGATGCGTATGGGCATGTATCATGATACTATGCTATCACATACTCATAATCAGTATCAATAACTGGCATAAGCAATTGGCTTCGTCAATGTGGACCTTTAACCAACATTGCCCCCAAGGAATGACCCACATAGAGCCAAACATATAATGGGCCTATGACCTCACACAAAGGCCTAATATACAACACAATGGGCCTTACTCAAGGGCCACAAATATACAACAGGTGGGCCCTACTCATGGGCCTCAAATACATGACATGTGGGCCCTACACATGGGTCTCGAATACATCAAATGGTTCATGCATCTTAGGCCTAATACATAAGGGTGGTATATTCTACTCTTTATGATGGGGCTAATATAGAAAGACAGTTGTGGTAGGCTTTGATCTTATACATCAATCCTCTGCCTGACCAGGGTAGAAAGATCATTGTATCCCTTTCTATTCCTGGTAGATCCTGGTCTTCTGCTCGGTCAAAGTAGTGAGTCCATTGGTAGTCACCCAGGATTGAGAATTGGGTCAAGCCGCGAATGCTTCGCTGGTGTATACTTCCGTAATTCCATAGTTCGATCAATCTAAATGTTTAGCCATTATTGGAAAGTTTAAATCTCCTATTTATAAGGTTGTCCTTTAGGTCTTGGTTTACGAAAGTCCTCGTTTTAATTTTTATATCCAAATTGGGGGTTAATAAATCTCTCGATATACCTATGGTCAAAGATCATCCTAAAAAGTTTCTAAATGCATAAAATTTTATATGAATTACCATTTCAATCTTAGGGCTAGTGGCTTATGAGCAAACTATGCTTCAGTTTCATAAATTTCAAGGATGAAGGAATTGTCGAAAGCTTTAAGGTATTCTGGTAGTTTGAAGTGCTAATAACATTAATAAGGACGTAGTAAGGCAATCATACATACAAACATTCACAAGGCGACAAGAAAATTTCAAGGCAATCCATACATTCATATTGGATTCAGAATGCCATTACTATGGCCAGGTACATCATACAACATGGATTACATAGTTTTCTAGACATTTCAAACATAAGGGAAAAAAAACAACCTAGTCAAGCAAACGTCCTAACTATCCTTCAACACAAGCAGGTAAACCTAATCGACTTAAAGCAAACTACTAATTATCGAAAGGGTTATGCTACTACTCTTCTGGGTCGGGCAAAGATGAGGGTACTTCTTCCCCTTTACTGCAGCAGATCAAGGCCTTTATGGCCCAGTACATCTTCTTGTTCCATTTCTCCTGGTTCGCTTGGTTTCTTGCTTGGTTTTCCTTGATCTCTGTTACATCTGACTTGAGCGCATCCAAGCACTCACGTATGTCTGGGATGGTAAGTGGCTCCTTGCCAACTTCTTCGTTCTTGTCAGCTCTTTCCGTATCTTCAGCTTCATCCTCATCCTCCTCACTTCCGGCGCTATCCTCTTCTTCTTTGACAAGATCCCCATATTGATCGATGTGGGCCTATCACTACTTGGGGCCTATTTTCATCTTGTTTAACACCTCATCACCCAACAGCTGTGTCGGCACAAGGTTCTCGTCTGATCCGCCCACACCATACTGTTGAGCCAACTGATAAGCCAAGCGACTGAACGGAAGGCATACACTTTTCCTCGTCGCTCTAGCGGCCCGCACAATCTGGTGAAGTACTACACTAGGGAGGCACACATCCACTCCCTGACCCATCTGATATAAAAACTCCACCATATAGCAGGAGCACTCGGAGGGATTCCTAAGCCTCGGGTACACATTATGGGTGCAATTGCGGTGAAGCACTCGGTACTCTGGGCTAAGGTTGGCCGAGCTCAGACTGACCTCTTGCTTCGCCCGCTTCCACTGGGCAACGTGTCCACACAAAAAGCGGGTCCGCTCCTTACGGGCTCGACTCGTATCCAAATCCTTCTCGTCGATCTGCACCTCCCTTAATGGCACTCCTAGAACGCCGGCAATGACCTCCACCCTAATTGGGAACCTCTTGCCTCCCACTACCAGATCAAAGCCCAGTGACTTAAATTGAGAGTTTCTAATCTGCACGTAGAAAGCCCTGGCTTGACCTTCATCTGCCTGGGAGTCTTCATAGAATATTGGACCCCATCCCTTATCCATGAGTCAGCCGAGTATGGCGATATCATCAAACAAATGCTCCTCCACGGAGGCTTCGAAGGCGACGCGGCGCACTAGGAAATTTCCCTTATCTTCAACAGATGGTCGGGACGCCTGAATTGCGAGAGCCCTTTGAGAGTTGTTTTTGCTCCTAGATCGGACTTCCGCAATTTTCTTCCCCTTTGGATCGGCCTTTTGCTTGCTTAGTCCCGGCTCAGCGGGAGCTGATCTTTTCTTCCCCATGAGTGATAGGATCACCGGGATGGATAAGATGGAGACCAAGGTTGCAAGAAATGCCATTACTCTTCAAAAAGGGAAATGGGTCTTTGGATTGGGATTGGAAATGGAGGTTGGGAATGAGGTTTTGAAGAAGTAGGGTTTGGGGATGGATGTTGGAAATGTATATTTTGAAATGGGTTTTGGGAGTTTTGAAAGTAATGGGGTGGGATGAATGAAGGGAAGGTTTTGTGAATGGGCCTTGAGAATGGGTATAGGAGTGGATATTTGGAAATGATGGGTTGAAAAATGAAATGTGGAAATGGGTTTAAGGTGGTGTTGAGTAAGATGAAGTTGAAGATGAGTTGAAGATATGAGATTTGAGATGGGTTTATGAGAATGGAGTTGGAGAATGGAAGTTGAGAAATGGGGATGAGATAGGTTAGAAGAAATGGGTTTAGGGAATGATGTTGGAGAATGGTGGGTTGGACATGAAGAAGAAGAAGAAGAAAAGTTTAAGAATGTGTCCTAGGAATAGGTTTCTTGGAGGTGGATTTGAGAACTTAGAGTGGGAGAGGGCTTTCTAGGGAATTTAAAAGCAATGGAGTGTGGGGTAGGGGAAGAAATGAGGGATTTAGGTGCTTAAAATGCAAGAGAAGGGGCCCCACACGTGTGTGCATTGAAGGAGGTGAGAGGTGGCTCGTTTTGGGTCAGGGCGTGGCGACGCCGGCCCACTGGGTGCTCAGGCGTGGGGAACGCCTGCTCGGCATGGGCACACCGGGCCACTAGGACGGTGGGCGTGGGGACGCCCGCTCGGGCGTGGCGACGTGGGGCTGCTGGTATGGTGGGTGTGGCGACGCGGGGCTGCTGGACTGGTAGGTATGGGGATGCCCGGTGGGCGTGGGCACGCGGGGCTGCGGGACTAGTGGGCGTGGGCACACCGGGGTCCTGCTTGGGACTCCTTGTTTTTTGATTTCCTGGGCGCCGGTAAGGCTCTCGGGAAGGTATTATATATGATTTTGGGGTAGAAGAGGCTGATCTACGCAATGGGTTTGGGGGTTTGGTAAGATTCCTCCTAGTTAGAGGTCGAAATTTGAT
Source organism: Magnolia sinica (assembly GCF_029962835.1). Taxonomy (NCBI): domain Eukaryota; kingdom Viridiplantae; phylum Streptophyta; class Magnoliopsida; order Magnoliales; family Magnoliaceae; genus Magnolia; species Magnolia sinica. Next base: position 68,497,017 of record NC_080587.1, on the reverse strand, counting down.
TTTTTCTATATCCCTCTTATTTCCCATAAAATTTCCTTTGCCCCCACTTAATCATCCCGAAAGGGGTCGGAACTATTTCGTTCAGCCCGATAGTTGTCTTGTTAGACTTTGACAATGGCTTCTCCTGTCCAATTTCTCAGTCCGCAGCTCGATCTTCCCAATGGGTTGAGGTCCTGTAAGACTCTCGGACCTATTTCATAACATCCATGCTCTCCCTTACTTGGAAATCCTAATTCATAGGAAGTCTTACCGTCCACCTAAGATTACCGGTTCAGGGTCTGGGATGGATCCTAACGTCCTAAATCTCTATTGCATTTTCTAATACGTATCATCTCAAGTCAACGGACACGTAGTGAGTTCATGACCCATGGCCCAATTAATTCCAAACCATGATCTGATACCAACTTGTAACACCCTGAAAACTGTGGGTCGTGCATAGGCTCGACTCCCGAGTTCCAGGACATCACTTATATCTGATTTTTATTAGTTTGCGTTTAATTGGGTTTAATTGCGCAGCCTGAAATTTCTTGGAACATGAAGCACAACCATACAAGTCTACTGAATTGAAAGAGATCTAGTATATATACAGGTCTAAAAATATAAATGGATTGCATAAGGCATTGCCCAATAAAAATCATAAAAAGAATAATATGTCCAAAAAGAATAGAGCTGAGCTCACTGCTCAGCAATCCAAGTCCCGCCTTTCAAGCCGATGGAGAGCCATTCATCAACTGAAAGTAGGATAGCTCATGCCACCAAGATCCTCATACTCCTCGTCACCTGTAACTATGGGAGAGTCTAATTGGTGTTTTAAAACACCATCCCAGAGTGGGAGTGAGTGATCAACTCAGTGGGTGCTATTAGTCTTAAGTTATAACAGGCATCAATTATATCACGAACTTAATGAAAAGCAGTCAATCATAAACACCTAATAATCTTATTAATGCGAATGCATGATGGATGATATGATGCATGCCCTCGCCACAACGCTCCCTTGAGTGACTCCATCTAACGATCATGTATGACCAACACTCCCTCAGAGCGACCTCGACTGTCGAGTCACCACCGTAACTAGTGCGATACAATGTGAACGTGTTAGCCGAGTTCTTAGTTAAGTCCATTCATCCAGTAGATTGGGGAATCTAATACACCCCACGTATCAATGCCCTGAGCTGGTTGCGAGGCCAAGGCCCCCCAACGTGTGAGGCCGAGACCCCGCAGTCCTTGATCCCGTCGGGTTCCCCATCCTCGACTTCAAGCACATGGAGAGTGTCGAGAGAAAGGGATCGCTCACGATCACTATGGGGAGGCGCGTCGCCCCATCATAGGCCAACAGCTCGGACACAATATCCCATTCCACCATGCCTAGCTCACGAGGTGGTGGACCAGTTTCAATTTGATTATCGATAGGCTATAATGGTTGTCAGGTGTTCCAGGTTCCATACATATATGAGCAAACAAGGTTAACAAACAAGGTTGGTCAGTACATAGGTTAGACCACACGAGTCAGACAAGCACGTGACAGACGACATCTGGTTCAAGCGACCCATATAGTCTAACTACTATCTCCCGCACGTCCTCGCCCAAATCCATGAGTTTAACCTCAGGATAGTCCTACCAGCAGGACCACCTTCACTTCCTCATATTCCTGACCAACTCAAAGGTTTGGATGGTGATCCATAACATGCCAACTATCAATATATCAACTAGCATAAACAATATCATGTTCTCATTTTTCTCAACATACAACTCCAATTTCTTCTAGCAAGCAAAGCTAACAATATCACGAACAAGGTGTGTGTGTGTGGTGTGGGTTGGTGAGGAAGTTAAGCACTCCCTACATCCCTTAGAACCAAAATTCACAAGAAGCAATGAACCATACATGTTATAGGGCACCTCATATGAGGAATTAAGCAAGACATAAACTTGTAGTCATCCATGCCAACTTAATCATGTAAGAAGCACGATCAACATCATATGAGAACTAAACAAAACATTCAATTCTATGCAATCCCCAAACGAACATTCAAATCCTAGGTTTTCTCTAGATCCTCCAAATGCATCATCCAAGCAAGCAAAATCATTAAGCTCATACTAAAATTGGTGCTAGGCCACCTAAGGGTAATAGTCCACACCTTCGGATCGTTGTAGGCATGGGAAAACGACCTAGGAGCGTGGATTTTAGGGCCGAACTGCTGGAATCCCTAAAGCACACATTTGTATGTTAGAATCCTATGCAAATCCTTTCTCAACTCAAGGGTTTCAAGAAAATAGATGAGGGCTTTTACCTAGACGATCAACAAAAATAACAGGCGATCGTGGTGGAGGGTTTCTTCTTGTAGGAGAGGTAGGGAGTTATAAGATTGGGTTCCCTTAGGCCCACCTCGATCTACAGTTCACCCTTGCTCTCACCTTCACTCTCTTTCTTTACTCTCCCTAGCTCTCTCTCTTCTCTCTTTACTTTCTCCCTCTTACTCTCTTTCTCCCCTTCGAAAATGAAAAATCGTATGGGAAGAGGGGTGCCCCAAATGAGGTCCTTTTATAATGCCAAATTTGGTGCTAATGGCCCAAAGTGTTGGGTTTTTACTATACTAACCCTATGCGAGAATTTTTCTAGCCTCTAGGGCTCACTATAGGGTGTAGGAGTCGATACCCACCATTGGATTGTTGGCCTTAGTGATGATCTATGTATGGATATAATCGGCCCGCCATTTGAATGCGCCGATCAACAGATATGATTAGAAGTCTATTCAACAGTTACCGATAGTCGATCGGGGCTGTGGCTATACGAATATGAGCAGGGAAATATCCTTACTCCACGTGTGAAGTTTGGTCGCAAACCGACGGTCTGAAATCCTCAACTTTGCATATGAGTGGACGACCCAATTCACTTAAGTCTCAGCTTCTTCCTTTAGAGTATTTGCACTTCTCATGCACTTGTCTTTTGGCTCAAGTTGAGCGGTTCTGGACAGTACATGAGTCCGACTCCCATGATGGACGTCAAGCCCAGTAAGACGGACATTTTTCTATAGTTTTGGAACTAGTGGCCCACCAATGAGCGGTCTAGAGCTTGTTCAGAAAATCGGGGTATTTCTGCAATGAATTAGATATTGAGATTTCTTGTGGGCAATGATTTAGGTTTGAATTAACTATGTTCATAGTGTGGCCTATTTATAATTAGTGAAAGTGGAGCTTTGGTCATGATTATTCTAAACCATCGGTTTTAAGTTAAAGGAGTAATGGGGTTGATTTGGTTTATTACCCAAGATCCGAGCCTTATCTGACTCGGCTTCGGTTAGATCTTCAATTTAGTCATGATTGTCTTAATTAGTTAGCGATGGGTCGGTTAAATTTGGGTCTTATGTGAGTAAATCATGGGGCTACACCTGATGTTCAAGTGATTGGGCGGATTCTTTGGCTTCCTACGGTTGATTAATCGGACTTGTGCGGTTCCTTACTAGTACCACCCCTGTATAAACTAACATTGAGTGCTAATGGTCATTAAGTGATATTATAAGTTAATTAATAAAAAAATTTCAAGGATTTTTGGAAATCCAAAACAGTGAAAATCCAAGATGTTACATTCTTCCTTCGACTACTTTTCTTTATCTTCCACAGAGGGTGATAGACCTCGTCTTCCATCATGAGTTTTATCTATTGCAAGGGTCGGACACTCTGTTCAGGCCGTTTTCCGCCTCGGGAGAGTTCACCGTCATGACGGCTTGGGAGAAATGCAAATCGCCCCTTTTGCGAAGAAGCTGGGCGAGAGCTATTTGGCATGGCAAGCTTCCACCGAGGATCTCCTTGTTTGCTTGGAGAGTGTTAATGAAAGCAACGGCTATTGATGAAGCTGTGCAAGCTTGAGGTATATCTCTGGCGTCTAAGTGTGTGTGTTGTAAGGGAGATATCGCCTAAGGCCATTCCTCCGAATCGATTTCCCATCTCTTTCTTAACAGTCAGATTGCTGTAGTGGTTTGGAATTTTTTTGGCAACCTCTTTGGCATACATGTACTCCACATGACGTCTGTTGAATCTAGGTTGGCCCAATGGTGGGGGGTTGCCGAGTCTAGCGTAACTCGCTCAGTTTTGCACAAGGTGGCGCCCTGCATCATCATGTGGAGTATATGGAAGTGCAGGAATGCAGCTTTGTTTGACAATAAGGCTGCGTCGATAGCGAATGTAATTGCTAGGAGCAATTGGTGGCTTACGGTTTTGGAAAATGGGATAACGCATAGAAATGGGGAGGATTGTCGTCGGCTATCAGGAAATGGGTCTGCCTTCCCAATCCGGAGCAGGGGGAGGTCTTATGGTGATCAGACTGACGGGCGTTGGTTCACCTCTCCCAATCCCCTTATGGTGGTTAGATAGGTTAAACCCCTGGCTGGTTGGGTTAAGCTTAATGTGGACGGGTCAGCATTGGGGAACCCGGGCAACTCGGGTGGAGGTGGGATATGTAGGGACGACAGAGGGAAGTTTCTATTTGCTTTCACTTCGGCCTATGGGATTGGTACGAATGTCAGTGCGGAGCTAAAGGTTGTCCATGATGGGATGGAGAAATGTCTAGCGTATGGCTTACTCAGGGTGGAAGTTGAGTCAGATTCTCAACTCGTGGTTAACTTCCTTAACTAGTCCCTCAGCTCTGGTTGGAAATGGGGGTATTGGCTTGCTAGGATCACCCTTCTTAGGAGCAAGGGGCAGTTCCTTTTTCACCACATCTTTTGGGAAGGCAACGAGGTGGCGGACGCGATGGATAGGATTGGCAGTAGCGAGCAACTGTCCATGGAGAGAAGCAATCACGCGGACCTCCCAGACCGGGTTACGGGTCTCCTGTTTCTTGACAAGGTGGGCTTAGGCTCGATTCGGAATAGAGCGAGGGAGGCTACGATCTAATGGCCCCTCCCTTGGCGCATTCGTTTGATTTCCTTCCCTTTTCGGTTTTTAGCACAGTTTTCTAGGTTCAGGATAGGCCACCCCGCGGGTCTTTTATTCCTACGGGTGGCCCGAATGTATCTCGATCTTTTGGATATATGAATACAGATGATGTTTAAAAAATAATAATAATAACAACTCCAGCAAGCCCCATTTCTAGCTCTGCAGAACTGGGAAAGAAGAGGGAGTCGTTAAACAAAAACTGGGGCTAGACGGAGCCCCGCCAAACAAACCAATTGGCCCCAACCAACTCCATGAAAGTCCTTTCACTGATGACACAAGACCAGCCACCCAAAAGATCAACTTCCAGGACAACCATATACCAAGCAGTCCATCCCTCAAACTACTCAGCCCTGCAGCCTACCCCTTCAAATAGCCCCTGCAAATAGTCCCTGCTAGGCAACCCCCACTATAGCTTTTGGCGACGTGTGCGACTGCCAGCATTTTATATATATATATATATATATATATATATATATATATATATATATATATATATATATATATATATATATATATTCGGGCAGCAGTGGAGTCTGTGAAAAAAAAAAACCAGAGGAATTCATTTTAGTTTCCAAGGCTGACTTATAAACAAATAAGAAACAAGTATAGATAACCATTACACGTGTGCCTCACTTCTGCACGTGAGTGCAATTAGCATTCCTCATCATATCTCACCGTCCCATAGCTCCTCCAGTGTTTTGTATGGACCAACATCCGAGACGAACAACACGCAGGGAAATCCTTTTCGCTGTGGAATCTGATCAATCATGTGCAGCTCTTCCTTGCTCAGTGACCAATCCAAGATTTGAAGGTTCTCTGTCAACCGCTGCTTGTTGAAGCTCTTAACTAGCATGCTCACACCTTGCTCGTGTACCCACCTCAAGGAAACCTACACATTCGTCCAAACAGGTGGCTTTGTTAAGATCCCTAGTGCCATCTTAGCATAATTGTGAGAGATCGGGACCATTCATCGGGTGGCCACACACATGCACAAGCCAATGTTTTGAAAATCTGAACTCAGTCCCTATCTGGTCCAGTTTTTTTTTTTTTTGTAGGAAGAGTTCTTTTATTAATAAGAGAGAAGGGAAACTGTACAACCGCTCTATATTCCGGCGGACCCACATCAAAACACTGGGCCCGCCTATCATATACACAAACTAGGACCCTTAGTTTATCTGGTGCAGTTCAATTTGAACCATTTTAATTAAGGGTTTGAAAACAATAGGGCCCACCTGATGAATGGCATGTCTACCGCACAATTGTGCAGATGAGTGGGATTCTAGTCCTACCAAGGCAAGAAGCCTTAGCATTGCAATTGCATTTGGGTCCTTGGACGTATTTCAATGATCTATACCATTTATATCACGAGATTTATCTTGGATGGTGGATAGTACCCAATATAAAATCTCTAGAATATATATATTTCAACCATCGATCAGTCTTTGAATATAGACTTTTTCTCCTTTGAATATAGACCTTTTTAACGTCTAAATAATAAAATAGTTGAAATTTCACGGTGAATTTTAGAGGTGGGGTTCAGGTCTACTAGAATACATCCAAATGTATTGCAATAAGGTACGTCGACCTTTAGCCTTTTTAGAGGTGGAACCTTTTTGTCGGACCAGCTTGATAGGTTGTAAAGCTCACAGGATTAATGAAAATTCAGTGGCATGAGCCCACCTTTTGGGAAATTTTTTTTTTTTTAAAAAAAAGGTACGTCGGCCTTTAGCCTTTAAATCTGGACTCACATTTCCATGATCCAGACTCCACACCTTTGTTTTTTTTTCTTAAATAGAAACTTCTATATTGAAAAATAAAGGCTGTACAGAGAACACACGAAGGAAATGACTTCGGACAGGACAAAGGACAAAAACAGCCAAAAGCCTGCCTATCACATACTCCTGGAAAGGGGAATATGCTGGGAATCGTTGGGTTTATAAAGCCAAACGGTGACAAGTGCAGCTCGGCGTACAAAGTAAAAATAAAATATACTATATTATGTTTTTCACCGAAGATTGCTACTGCTGTAAAGACGACACTTTGTTTTTTTTCCTAATCCTGTTGCTACAGGATTACACACAACAATTTATAGGATTAGCTGGTGTTTACAAAAGACATTACTGCCCCTATCAGTTTTTCCTAATAATAAATGGCATTGGGCAGCCCAACAGTTTTCTAGAGAAATCAACAGACTCCATGGATCTACTGGAGGAATCTGGAAAATGACAGGAAGGATGGATCTGCCGGATGAATCTGGAAAATGACAGGGAGGATGGATCTAGAAAATACCAGGGAGAATGAATCTGTTGATGAATCTGGATTGGTTTGGTTTGGACTTTCCAATAATCAGAAGGGAGCAAGCGGGCTGTGAAGCCCCTCTCGAATGCAATCTAGACCTACCCGGGCCAGCATGAGGGACCCCGGATAGTGTCCGGAAGATCTTGGGCAAGGAGATATGATGGTCCACACCTTGTATGGGATATAGAACGATAAGACAATCTTAACTATTTAATCATTTGACCATTTCCTTGAATATGGACAGTCTTAAAATAAGAAAAAATGAAGGGTTAATATTTCTATATGAGAATTATTTTCAGGATACACCATCTAAGGTATGGGTCATTAGAAAAGACCCTGATCCAAAAACCATGATGTTGGGATGTAACCTAGCGAAGCTCATTAAGAAATACTGGCGGGTACATCCACGGGGAGAGAGGTAGTAGTCTGAAAGATGTAAGATAGAGCCAGGAGTGTGAGAGGTGTGTGGTTTGGTACCTTGGCACTTTTGAATTGTTTGTGTGGCATAGATTAGCCCAATCAAACCATTCAAGATCATGTCGGAATTACATTAGGCATATATATATATATATACACACACACACAATGTAGTCAAACGTGGTTGGGCAGTTGTAAGAATTGGAAATTCCCCAAATCTTGGTTCTTTTGCAAAACCCCTTTACATATGCTTTAAATAAACAAAACATTACCTTATTCAAAAACTAACTACAGGTTTATAAATGTTCAAAGCTAATCCATTATATATTATATTATAGGTTTGCTTCAATACATCCTGATGTATTGCAATACACTGAGTCGGGACTAGCCTTTGAATCTTCTTACAACCCTTAGATTGTTTAGCTCTTTTTCTTAGACCATAAAACGGTCACATGTGTTGTTGTCAGAGATGTCTTTAATCTGACACGAGGGTTCGATGACATCGAAGCCGGTCGATACCATCATAGTTTTGGTTGTTCTTTGATGTCATCGAAGGTTTACGCAGATTCGTTTGTGACTCAGATTCTGCGAATTTTATTTCTGATTTTGCTTAGGTTTCTTCCTAAACCTATATATAGGCATGTATACAGGACTAGGAGCTATTCTAAGTATTTCTAAAAGGGTTTGAAGGGGTGGAAAGAATGTGAGGTTTGAGGATTGCTCAAGCCGAGTAAGTCCTTCATCTTTGTAATTTATGCTTTCATAATGGAATTTTATGTCGCTTTGTACCGTAGTTTTTTCCTGCAAGGGTTTTCCACGTTAAATCACTATGTTTTTTTTGTGTTTGCTTGGTGCTCTTAGATTGTTATCCTAAATATAGATTTGTGTGATTCCGTAGATTAAATCCCAACAAGTGGTATCAGAGAAATCATTGGGGCACAGATCTGAATCTGAAGGAATAGCAATAATGGGTAACGTCAAGTTTGATATTGAGAAGTACTCAGACAAAAATAATTTTGAGTTATGAAAGGTTTAAATAATTAGCCTATTAACCAAGTAGGATGAGATTAAGGTTCTTGAGGTGCAGAAATCTATCATGAAAGATAAAAAATGAAAAAACATTGACAGTAATGCTTTATCATCTATCCGTTTATGTCTCATGGATGAGGTTCTCTATAATGTTTTGAGGGAGAAAACTATGTCTAGTTTGTGAGCGAAATTAGAGAACATCTATGCTAAGAAGTCCTCTAAAAATCACCTACACTTGAAGCTATAGTGTTATACCTTCACGATGGTAAAGGGTGGAGATCTAGAAGCCCACATCAACAACTTTAATAAATTGATGTGTAAATTGCTTGATATGAAGGAAGTGGTCAAAGATGAGGAACAAGCATGTATATTGTTGAATTCTCTTCCTGTATCGTATGAGTCATTCCAAGACACAATGTACACCGTAAACAAAACCGTAAGTATAAACACTGTTATCTGAGCCCTTTAAGGGAAGGCTATAAAAAAGGTAAACGGCGACATGGGGACATATTCCGATGCACTAATTATGAGGAACAGGAATTCTGAGAAAGGTACAAGATCTTCAAGGTCAAGACCTAAGTCCATGGGCAAATGTAAATGTAAGTTAAAATACTGAAATTGTGGGATAGAAGGACACATGAAGAAAGATTGTATAAATCCTAAATATTTTTTTTTTAATAAAAGGTAGAAAGATCCACCAGATTGTATTGATTGCAGAACTAGGCTATACATCCTTTCGGGCGGGCCCCGACAAAAAAGAACTGGGCCACACCTATCATATAAAATAGGCCAAAAACATTAGCAAAAAAACCGAAATAGACGAGGAAAGCCTAGGGGGTTTTGAGGGAACCTAGCCCCACATTATCTAAGAAGACCAAACCACGGATAGACGGCGGGAGCGTAGCGACGAGGGATAAGTAGGAAGAGCCTTGGTAATCACTCCTAAGATTCGCTAACCATCTGCTGGAGGGTTGCCCTCTCTGAGCACATGCCGGAAAATCAGCTACCCCTTCTTCATGCCAGTGATCCTCGAGCTCCAGTTTCTCCAAATCCAAGATGGGTTGGAAGAGTGGTTGAGAATGTACACTACCAACCTAGAGTCAGACTCTACAATTATACTTGACAGGCCCTGTGAAACACAGTGAACCAGCCCATCCTAAACTGCTCTGAATTCAGCTAGATTGTTAGAGCCAACGCCGTACCCCACTTCATAAGCAAAAAGAAAAGACCCATTCTCAGATCCGTAGATCCCCCCGCCATCTGAAGGGCCTGGATTGCCCCTAGAGGACCCATCGGTATTGAGCTTTACCCATCTAGGAGGAGGACGGGCCCACCTAACTAGGGAGACCGAGGAATGAGGGTGGTCGTGGTGAGGAATCCTCAGACCATGCAGAGTCAGAACCGCGCGACTAATTTGAAGGAGAGGGAATATGCATGATCTTCCCAATCTGTTGCAGCCACCGTAATATTCAGGCTATAGTTGCTGATGGAGACATACCTTTCCCCTCAAATCTAGCATTGTTCCTAGCAATCCAGATCTCCCACATCACCAAGCTTGGGACAAGGTTGCGAAGGGAAGAAAGGCACCCACCTGAAGAAGTAGAGAGCCACCATTGGTTCATTTTATCTTCAATTAAAAGAGCTCGAAGAGAAGGGATGCCAAATATACTCCCAAAGTGAGCCCAGATGTGATCAACGAATGTGCTATGAAGAAAGAGGTGAACTATCGATTCCACTTGCTGCCGATGATCAGGGATGAACTCACAACACACACACTTAGAGGCCAAAGGAATCCCTTTGCCCTGGATTCTCGCATCAAGAGGGATGGCTCCATGAAATAGCCGCCAGATGAAAACAGAGATTTTTGGAGGCAGTTTGTTGTGCCAAATTCTACCCAACCATGACCATTGAGGCCTGACCGATCTGCACAAAGCCCATGTCGATTTGAAGGTGAAGCTGCCAGATGGGTCAAGAGGCCAGAAGCATCTGTCCATATCTTCAGAGGTAGAAAAACCACCCTAGAAAATGGCATTTACCACTTCCTGAGGGAGGAATGCAAAAACAGAGGATGGATGGAGTGAGCCGGAGGCACCAATGAAGTCCCTCACTTGCAAGTGTAGGATAGTGCGCGGAATAGGCTGGATGGCAAGCCTGGATAGAGCCCCTAGGCCAATCCAGTTTGACTCCCATAGATTAATGTTCTCGCGGCCCACTAACCTTTGGGTCTTCTCGTCGAAGATATGGAAGGAGGCCTTGATTTTCTTCCACGGCAGGGAGGGGGCAGTTGCCACACCAACTGTAGTTCCTGAAGCAATGTTGCTGCCATATTTCACCTTCATTAAAGAGACCCATGGAGAATCGCTGAACCCATACTTGAAAACTCAGGCAAGCTTCATTCTGAATGCCTCCATCACCTCGTTAAGGGAACGAATTCCTAGCCCACCTTCATTCAAGGGCTTGGAGATTTTTTTCCAGCTGAGCCAATGGAGCTTTTTAGTACCCTCTGCCCAACCCCAGAAAAAGCCAGCGAATTTCATTTCAAGAGCCATAATCAGATTTTGAGGGACCCGTGTAGCTGTTAGCACGTGGATAGGAATGTTGCTAGGGACGTGCCTGATGAGGGTGGCTCGGCCACCTTGAGATAGGTGCCTAGACTTCCACCCACTGATACGATTGAGAACCTTGTCGAGCAGGAATTGGAAGTCAGATGCCTTTACTCTAAAAATCTTAAATCTAAGAGAAGAATCTGAGGCTTCGTATAGAGAGGCCGATGCGGCCATGTTAGATGGATTGAGTGGATGTAATGGTGATGTCTTGTCCGTGTCTACGATCAAACGCCCATACAATGATCGTAGGGGCAATTAGATTCTAGACACAAGGGCATCTTTTCACATGACTCCTCATCGGAGTTGGTTCGCCAGTTACAGCGAGTGCAATGGTAGACAGGTATTCATGAGCAATGACATTGCTTATAATGTTGCGGCTGTTAGAATGGTGCACATCAAGATGTTTGATGGGGTGGAGCATACCTTAACTAATATTGGGTATGTTCCTTAACTATTGATGGTGCTCTTAAAATATCTAAGGGGGCACGTGTTATCATGAAAGCACAACGGCTCGGCAATCTTTACAGGTTGATTGGGAGCACTTTAAAAGGTGGAGTTGTAGTGGCTGTAGCGGATTCCACCTCTATGCATGTGTGGCATGCTGGCCATGGTCATATGAGCGGGCAGGGCATGAAGGCTGAGACGTGTGGACAGATATACAAATCAGGTAGAGCATCCACCTGTGAAAAGAATTACACAACATAATCGCAGGATATCGACGAGGTACATGGACGACTCCAACATCACATATGCTCTCATTAAAGACGAGGGAGATCTATCTACTATTCAAATGGCTCTAGGTGCGCCTGGTGCTGAGAAGTGGAAGATCACTATAGGAGATGTGATGGACTCGCTGTACCAGATCGACATATGGGAGCTAGTGGAGCTTCCAGTGGGCCGAAAAGTGATTGGATGTAAGTGGATCTTCAAGGGGATTCAGCATAGATACAGAGCAAAGCTGGTAGCGAAGGATCATGCTCAGAGAGAAAGAATCGACTTCTCAGAGATATTCGCAACAACGGTATAGCAGGTGTCTATTAGATCTGTATCGGTACTAGTTGCCCAATGTGATCTTGAGCTAGAACTAAAGGATATGGAGATAGCACTTTTGTATGGAAAATTGGAAGTGTTGTTCTACATAAAGCAACCAGATCAGTTCGAAGTTAAAGGGACAGAGAACAAATGTTTGCAAGAGGTCGTTGTACGACCTGTTGCCTATGCAATGGTATAAAATTTGATTCCTTCATAGTGAGTCAAGAATTGTATGTTGATGATGTGTAAATCGTCAATCATGACATGTCTGAAATCAACGTACTAAAGACTCGATTAAGTGGGACATTCAAGATGAAGGATCGGAGGGTTGCAAAGATGGTTCTCGACATTGATATTCATAGAGACTAGAAGAGGAGTAGGCTTTGGTTATCTCAAGTAGAATACCCTGAGTAAGTATTGATAAAATATGTGATGGATCAGGCAAAGCCGGTGAGCGTTCCCTACGTGACTCTCTTCAAGTTTTCCTTAGGTCATGTCCTAAAACAGATGAGGAAAAGTAAGATATGTCTCATGGGCCTTATTCGAATGCGGTTGACAGTACATGCCATGGTCTATATTAGATCGGTTATTTCACATGCTATCAATGTTGTGAGCAAATACCCAGCTAGCAACATTGGGATGCGGTGAGATGGTTACGTCGATGCATTTGAGGTAGAAGGTATTACTTTTGAGAAGACAGGAGCAAAAAAGGTAGGACATGTGGATTCAGATCCAGGAGACATGCTCGCCAAGGTTGTTCTTACAAAGGAGTTCAAGTTCTGTACAACTTCTTTGAGTTTGGCGATGGTATAAAAGAAGGACAGAGTGTGCACAAGAAGCGTCGATGAAGCTATGATGCGATGTAGAGATAAGAAGAGATGACAAGGAGCTACATATTTAAAGATTGAAGACATGGTGGAGATTGTTGTTATGAGAAATGTCTTTAATCTGACATGAGGGTTCGATAACATCGAAGCCAGTTCGATAACATCAAGTATTTTCGAGATTTTCACCCCTGGTCACTGGACAGTTTTAGTTGTTCTTCGATGTCATCGAATGACCTTTGATGACATCGAAGGTTTACGCAGATTTGTTTGCCAAAATGTAGATTCTACGAATTTTGTTTCCGATTTTGCTTAGGTTTCTTTCTAAACCTATATATAGGCATGTATACAGAACTAGGAGCTATTTTAAGGGGTTCTAAATATTTCTAAAAAGGTTCTAGGGCTTCAAGGGGTGGAAAGAATGTGAGGTTTGACGATTGCTTAGGCCGGGTAAGTCCTCTATCTTTATAATTTGTGCTTTCATAGTGGAATTTTCTGTCGCTTTATGTCGTGGTTTTTTCCCGCAAAGGTTTTCCACGTTAAATCACTGTGTTCTTTTATGTTTGCTTGGCACTCTTGGATTGCTATCATAGATCTAGATTTGTATGATTCCGCATATCTAATCCCAACAAGTACATAAATTAACCTTTTGTATGACCAATGCACCCAATTTTATTTTATTTTTTATTTTTTCCTTTTCCTTTTTTTTTTTTTTTGGAAATCATCCATCCAGGGGTAGCCCTATCAAATAAACGGTTTGTGCCATTAAGAAAAGCTAAAATCTAATGGCTAGAGTCCTCGAATATCTTATTTCAATACATGGAGATGTATAAGAGCAGAGATAAGAGATCAGATGGAACACCTGAGCAACAGTCTTTCCTCTGGCCTGGGCAATATCTTTCAGTATATGACAGTCCATGACTTCTCCAGTGCCCCACGGGGTCCCTTTGCCACCCAACGGAGAGTACGCACTCACATGTATACCTTTCGTGGCACAAAACTCCCGCAGCTTCTTTTGTTGCCAGAGCGGGTGCATCTCCACCTTGCAAAATACAACTTGTCATCGTCATCATGTGCATTATTTGTGGACGAAAAGAGGTAGATATGGTTTGTGTAGGTAAGTGTCATGCGAAGATGATCGCTGACGCTCCTCTAGCTCCAAATTGTACCAACGGTTCAAAGGAGATCAAATTTACAGGAACACCATAATAAAGTATTTATCATATCCGCACCGTTCATCCATTTTTCGAGATCATTTTAGTGTATGAGCCAAAAAAATAAATCATATACAAATCTCAAATAGACCGCACCACAAATAGCACAGGGATAATGATTTTCACTGTTAAAACATTGGTAGGCAGGGCCTACCATAACTTTTATTTTCCATCCAATATGTTCATAAGGTCACAAAGACCTGGATGAATAGGACAATCAATATATATATATATATATATATATATATATATATATATATATATATATCCAAAATTTTTGTGTACCCCCGGAAGGGTTTCAATGGTAGAAGTTCAATCCCCCGCTGCCTTTTGCACTGTGGTCCACTTGATATTTAGATCTGTCTTATTTTTCAGTTCAAACCTTAAGACAAGCTCACCAAATGGATGGACGGTTGATATAACACATACCTCATGATGGGACCCACATAACTTGTTGACGTCAATACACTGGCAATATTTGTCGTGACACCAGCCAATCCGCTTCCAAAGATGTAGGCTTCTTGCAGCCACACATGTGAAAGCATGCCAAGCAAGTGTTTACACGTGTTGAAGTAATTACCTTCATCAGGTGTGCCCCATGTTAGATGTGAGACCTAAAATCAAGCTGATCCACTCTCAACTGGACCAAAATGTATGGAAAAATGTACCGTTAAAAGGAGCTGATAATATATGGCCCATACTCAATGACTTATGCAACCTTCCTTACCAGCCTAATATTTTTGCCTAGGGCACATTCACCATGGGCATTGATTTGAGACTCCGAGTTCCTTGTGAATTGTATGAGTCTGCTCAGGTTCGGGTTGCAACCAATATCGTTCAACACCATGAGTCATCTAGACAATTCAAACCCCGACTCGGACAACTTGGCCAATTCACCTGATTTGGGCAACTCGAGATGGAATGGTTTGGCCCACCAAAGTGCAGGGGTTAGTTTCTGTTCTCTTTCAAGCTTCGGTTGTACAAACAAACAGACACTTAACCAGGGGCATTAGCATTTCAGGGGAGCCGGGGATGTTGATAGATCCCACCTGAGCACTTTGATTGGGACTATCACTATTTTTTCATTTTTTTTCTAGTCTCCCCAGCCACCGAGTGGTCTTTTAACTATGACCATGAGGGAATTTAGATAAATAGACCAAATCTTGCACAATTAAATTAACTGCACCAACATCATAGTTCAAAAACCAAAAAGCATAACTTGACTCCAGACTGAGTTGGGATGGGTCAATTCAAAGAATAGCTCGTTTCATTATACTTGACTCGATTTAAAGATTACCATCTCATGCTTCAAAGAATAGCTCGGACAACTTGGACAGTCATTTAAAGCTTTCATATTTTTATTTACATGGTGGCCCACATGATGGTTATGGCAGCCATGTTTCAGGGGTATCCAATGTTCTTGGTGGTAAAGCAACTATTTCAGCTACATGTTCAGCCCAAAATGAATATGATAGGTGGCCCCAGATTTCCTTTTTCTTTTCCGGTGGCAGCTCCAAATGTCAATGTCCAAAGTTTTTATCCTCAAGTAATGGAGATTAATAAGTTTTTGAAAGGGAAAAAAAAGGCCTATTTTGTGAGATTAAATAAACTGATCGATGAGCTACTATTTTCCCCAAAAGAAAAAGAAAATTTATAGAGGGATGAGTCAGGGAATTTTAAGAACTATGATCAACCTGTGCAAGGGGTCAGTGCTCAGAGAAGCTCAATGGCTCAACTGCAAGTTGGCAACACATGACATTATCACTAAAAAAAAAAAAACCTGGCCCACCTGATTAACGGCAGGAGGAATCTCTGCTGTGGACAATAATTGGGTCAGCTTCTTGCAGGAGAAGTTACTGACCCCAATGGACCTTGTGAGGCCCACCCTCTGACACTCCTCCATGGCTGCCCATGTAGACTTGAAATCCATGAGGACAATATCCTCCTTGTCCAATTGCATCACATTCACCCCTGGCTTTAAGCTCACCGGAAAATGAATGAGGTAGAGATCAAGATACTCCAATCCCAGATTCCTACACAAACGATAATTATGAAATGGTTAGTAATATGGATTGATGGACTTGCATGAGTCGGATGTGACTCGTCCGAGTCAACTCGGACTCGGTCAGAGTCAGTGGACCTGATCCTATTTCACACCCCGAGTCATATATATGAATCCTCAGTCATATCAGTCCGATTCACCACGACTTGGGGGAGTCACTACTCGACTCGATACCACATGATAATGTTGGTATTACCAGACAAGTGTTTCAAATAGAGAAGGCCCTTCTGTTCCACCATATCAAGATCCAAACCGTTCATCTAGTGTTCAAAACATGGACAGCTTGTATTGCAAAACCCCTCTAATTATATATCTTGATCAAATGTATGGACTGATGGAGAGGATATCTGACCGCTAAGATTTTTACCATGTGACCCATCTATGGTAAGACGACACTCGAGATGAATGGGTCATGATGGCCTTGTGGTGGGGCGGAAAGGGCAGTAGATCCTATTACTTTCACGTTACTTGAGTGTCTTTTCGAGGGCCGGCCGGACGCGGTCACTGTAGCCGTCGTTGCACGACAGCTTAGAGGTGATGAAGAGCTCGTCTCGTGAATTGATGAGCCCAAGCAGTAGGGCTTCTGCGATGGCGTCGCCGAGCGGCTGCTCCGACTGGTAGATAGCAGCCGTGTCGAAGTGCCTGTAGCCAATCTCAATGGCGTAGATGATCGCCGATCTCATGGTTTCGCACCCGAAGGGGTAAACCGCCGTGCCCATGCCTATGAGGGGCATGGTTCGGCAGCCTGCGCTGAGGCTCACATCTGGAATGCCTGCCATCTTTCTATGGTCCCTCCAGTTTTCTGAGCCACATTGCACTACTCATCATGTCTTTATATAAGGGGAATGACAAATCTTCGACCGAGGACATGCTTGGTATCCTCGAGTCTTGAGTCGATATAATGGGGCTCTATGATGGGAGGTGATTGAAAGCTACTGTAGTGAAATGGCAAAATAGCATTGGTGGATACCAATCCACTGTTTCCTTCCAATAAATGTGGATACCAATGGGCTGTTTCCTTCCAATAAATGTCTTTCTCATGAATACTCTTCCAACGGAGATCCGTTAGCGGGATTTTCCGTTTAGGCCGTGGACATAATTGGCCACGCACGGGTAATTGTTTATCTTAAGTAAAAAAGGAAGCGGATTTCCAGCCAAAGTCCTGCATTAGGAACCCAGGTGGGGCCTACTGTGATGTTTGTGAGAAATCTTACCTGTACATCCATTTTTTGAGTTCAATTCAAGATATGAAGCCAAAAATGAACTGCTTTCAAAGCTCAAGTGGGCCATAAATGTAATAATTGAATTTCCACAGATCAAGTTCAAATATTCGTGGGCCACAGAAGTTTTGAGTCATGCTAACATTTGTGATTTCAGTTCTTCCCAATAGGAATGAAGTTATTAACGGTATGGATGGCTTGTAAACTTCACTGTTGAACCCAGATAGATTTTAACGGTAGGAACTTCTCTAACCACATTTTCCTCTAGTACAACCTACTTGAGCTTTGGATATGGTTCATTTTTGGCATCATGTCCTGAAATGAACTCAAAAAATGGATGAAAGGGGAGAATTTCTCACAAACATCACAGTGAGCCCCCACCCGGGATCCCAGTGCAGGAACTTTCTACGAAAGGCTTTGGCAGGAAATCTACCTTCAGAAAAAACGTATGCGAAGTGTACCGGTATGTGGCCAAGGGAAGCGGATTGCAAGGGGGGGGGGGAGGGGTCAGTGTGATTTATGTATTTTATCCAGTCTGTCCATCCATTTTATAAGATACTTGTAGGGCGTTAGCTCAAACCCTAAGCATATAAATGGCTAAAATCGGCCACACCAAAGCAAACAGTGTGAATTGAATTTATACCAATGAAAAATTCTTGGGGTCCACAGAAGTTTTAGATCAAGATTTTATATATCTTTTTACCTTCATCCATGTTTTTTGATCCTTTGAACAGTTTGGATGAAAAATAAACATCACTGTGGGGCCTGGAAAGGTTTCAAAGGTGGAAATCATTACTTCCACTGTTTCCTGTGGTATGGTCCACTTGAGATTTTTATAACCTTCAATTTTGGGCTCAACGCCTTAAATTAGATAGAAAATCAAATAGAAGGTGTGGATAAATCACATAAATTCACGGTGGGCCCAACTGAATTTTCTCCGTATGACAATCCGATTTCGTGGCCGAGTGGGTCCACGGCGGAGACGGAGAAAGATCCATTAACGGTTCCAACGGAGTAGCATTTATACCAAGGGATTGGTGTCCAACCAATGGCCTTTTGCCACATCACTTCAGTAGCCTTTTAGCTACTGAAGCGTTCAATATCCAATCCGCTTTCGTGCTGATGTTAGCACAAATGACGTGGACCAATTAAATTCCAGAATACGGGGAGCCAGGGTCAGCTGGAAACGGGCGCCGAATCGATACTCACAAGTTCAGTAGTCAAATCGCTACTGAAGTGATGTCATCAAGCTCTATGGAACCTACCATGATGCATATGTTGTATCCGTACCGTCCAACCATTTTCAGAGATCATCTTATGGAATTACAAAGAGAATGAGATAGATCTAAAGTTCAAGCGGACCCCACCATAGAAAATAGTGGGGACAGTGACAGCACCGTTCAAAACTTCTTAGGGGCCACAGTAGTTTCCAATCAAGTTGATATCTGTATGTTAACTTATGAATAGGTTGGATCTCAAAAATACATCATGGTGGGCCCTATAAATGTTTCAACAGTGAGTGTGACTGCTCCCACAGTTTTCCATGGTGGGTCCACTTGAAATTTAGATCTATCTCGTTCTCTTTGTAATGCCATAAGAGGATATTTACAAATGGTTGGACGGTATGAATACAACACATATATCATGGTGGGGTCCACAAAGCTTGGTGACGTCACTTCAGTAGTTTATCCAATCCGCGCTCCATCGGCCCAATACTTTAATAAAATAATGAATGGTTTACAAAATACTGCTCCATTAATAATAAAGGTTACATTTGCCGGGACACGGATTTCCTGTGAAAGGATGCTGTGTGGGGCCCACCACTATGTTTTTGAGAAATGTACTCCATTCATCCGTTTGGGGAGCTCATTTTAGGAAAAGTGACCGAAAACGAAGTGGATCCAAAGCTAAAGTGGACCACACAAGAGGGAAAATTAGGGAAAGAAATACCTACCGTTGAAACCTTCCTAGGCTCTGCCTTAATGTTTATATGCCATCCAAACCGTTTATAAGGTTATTAACATAGGGATGAATGAAAATAAATAAAATTTAGCCTGAACCAAAGGTTTTATGGTCATAAAAATGTTTCAACGGTTCTAACTGAATTCCTATTGTTTCCTCTCGTGTGGCCCACTTGAGTCTTGGATCCACCTCGTTTTTAGTAGTTTATCCTAAAATTATCTTACAAAACAAATGAACGGAGTATATTTCCCAAAAACTATGGTGGTGCCCCCACCCAACATCCTTGCCCAGGAACTCCGTGCGAAAGGCTTTCGCAGGAAATCCGCGTCCCATTTGCCGCAGCTGATTCCCGAACACCTAGCTGCCTCACGAGTGCGGATTTCCTGCCAAATCCTTCCGCAGAAAGTTCCTGCGCAAGGATGCTGGTTGGGACCCACTGCTATGATTTTGAGAAATCCACTCCGTTGATCCGTTTTGCGAGCTCATTTCATGACAAGAAATAGATAACCAGTAGGATTCCAAACTCAAGTGGGTCGCATGAGAAAAATTAGTAGGTGTTCAGCGAGCACCGTTGAAATATTTTACTGATCATAAAAGTTTTGTATCAGCCAAAATTTGTTGTCTTTTAGCTTCTTCCAAGCGGGAATAAACTTATAAGCGGTTTGGATGACATATAAACATCAAGGTGGAGCCCATAAAGGTTTCAATGGTAGGAATTTCTTTCCCCAATATTTCCTCTTGGTGCAACCCACTTGAATTTTGAATCATCTGATTTTTAATTGCAAGTAATGAAATGATCTCACACAACGGATGAACAGAGTAGATTTCTCACATATATAACGTGGATCGGACCCAGCATCCTTGCGCAGGAACTTCCCTGCAAAATGCTTTGGCAAAGCATGAAATCCGCGTCCCGGATTGCGTACTACCCCCGCCCATCCCTAACTCCGAACGGGCAGTTCTGTGAGTGAGTCCACCGTGATGTATCTTTATATCCAAACCATCTATCTCTTTTATCAGATTATTTTAAGGCTCCAAAATAAAAATGAGCCAGATCCAACGATCAAGCGGACCACACCAAATAATAAGCTTGGTTGCTTTAAAATGCTCAGAGCATTAAATGTCAGTTGCATTAAATGCAAGAGTCATCTGTAGTGTGGTCTATTTGATCGTTGGATCTGCCTCTTTTTTATTTTGATGCTTAAAATAATCTGAAAAAAGGAATAGACGGTTTGGATGTACAAATACATCACGGTAGGTCTGCCCATCGGGCAGGGGCAGCACGCAATCTGCGTCCGTCCCTGCGATACCAAGGATCGGGGATGCTAGGAAATGGACTACATAGTGAGTTTAATGAGTAGACTCAGTGAGGTCCACTTTGATTTATTTATTTTATCCGCTCTGTCCATCCATTTTTCCTAGATAATTTTAGTGCTTGAGCCCAAAAATAAATTATGTAAAATGTTCAAATGGACCACACCACGGGAAACAATTGATTTGTATATCTACTTGTTGAAAATTTCTTATGAGCCACGAATGTTTGGGATCAAGCTTATATTTGTGTTTACCGTTCATCCATGTCTTTATGATCTCATGAACAGGTTGGATGACAAATAAACATCACTGTGGGGCTTAGTAAGGTTTCAACAGTGGAAATCATTATACCCACGGTTTCCTATGGTATGATCCACTTTTTCGTTGGATATGCTTCAATTTCCACTATTTCCTATGGTATGATCCACTTGCTCGTTGGATATGCTTCAATTTAGGAATCAACCCCTTAAATTAGATGGAAAAACAGATAGACGCTTCAATTTCGAAATCAACCCAATCAACCCCTTAAATTAGATGGAAAAACAGATAGGCGCTTCAATTTCGAAATCAACCCAATCAACCCCTTAAATTAGATGGAAAAATGGATAGATGGCATGAATAGTCCATATACATTCAAGGTGGGTCCAACTGAGTTTGCTCAGTAAGATAAGGTCGTACTGAGTAACTCAGCATGCAATCCGATTTTGGTGACATCGGTGGGACTTGGGACCTGACTGTGACCCACCTTTTTTTTTTACACACCACACACACTCACGCTAGTGGAATTGCACCACCTATGGATACTCGAACCCTTGACTGGGTGTTGAAACTCCTGGGAGTCTACCACTTGAGCAAGAGTAAGGATCCCGTAACCCACCTCAATGTATGCTTTATATATCTACACCCTCCATCCATCCATCCAAGGATCCCGTGACCCAGCTCAATGTATGCTTTATATATCTACACCTTCCATCCATCCATCCATTTTTTTATTTTTTATTTTAACACTAGTTACCGAACGACCACCATGGAAAACTTCCTAGTGTCCATGGCTATGTTTATTTGGCGAGATTTGCATCTATTTCATTTTGATTTTAAAAATAAAAAAAAAATAAAAATAAAAATAAAAAAACTGAACTTTCATTCCACGAGGAAAAAGGTTATACAAGGCTCTCCACCATCAGGGCAGACCCCAACAAAAAACGCAAGCCCGAACACAACAGTGAAGGCAAGCAGAAATGTACACGATGCACCAAAAGTAAAACCAAACAAAGCAATGGAACTAATCCATCGGTCTAAGCACACCTAAACCGACCTTATCCAAAAAGATCCTACCTCAGACGATAGGAGGAAGGCACCTATAATGGAGGTAGATTGAGGATTGTTGAAGAAGACTCAACTAGCAAAACAAATATATAACATAAATTTACACTACATACATCAAAGTGTGCCCCATGATAATGTCCCACTCACATCCTAGTATCTGCGGCAGCAACAAAGCTGCATTACTATTTCAAGACTAGATTGTCACTACGTGAAAAATGGGAAAAAATGACGGATTTAAAGACGGTTCTAGACCGTCTCTAAAATTGCTTGGTTTAAAGACGCTTTAGAGACGGCCGTAAACCATCTCTAAACTTTTAGACGGCCCTTGACCGTCCTTATTATTGTCTTGAAAATTTGAACATCCACAAATCATTTAAGACGGTCAAAAACCGTCGTTAACTGCAGATAAAAGACGGCCATTGACCGTCTAAATAAGAAACGGTCCCTGACCGTCTTATATGCTGGAATTTGAGACGGTCAAAGACCGTCCCTATTAAAGACGGTCATTGGCCGTCTCTTACTGGTAATTTGAGACTGTTAAGGACCGTCTCAATTAGAGACGGTCGTTGGCCGTCTTTTTCTGTAATTTGGGACTGTCAAAAATAGTCTGTATTAGGGACGGTTCTTAGCTGTCTCTGTTTGAGACTGTCAAGGACCGTCTCTATTAGAGACGGTCATTGACCGTCTTGTGTTGGTAATCTGAGACTATCATGGACCGTCTCAATTATAGACGATCATCGGCCGTCTTTTACTAGTTTTGTAACCCAGTCAAAAATAGCCTGCATTAGGGACGGTCCTTAGCAGTCCCTATTTGAGACGGTCAATGACCATCTCTATTAGAGACGGTCCTTAGCCGTCTTTTGTGGTTACTTAAGACTGTCAAAGACCGTCTGCATTAGACTAATGCTCAAGTCAAACATTAAGAACAAAAAAAAATTATGAATTTCAAAAAAAAAAAAAAAAAAAAAAGTTAAAATGCTTAGAAAAATAACTAACAATGTTTAAGAAAAAAATTTAGATTTTGAAATAAAAATTAAGAACTTTTAATAAAGTTGATAATTTTGAAAAAAAAAAAAATTCGATAAGAAAATGATATTTTTAAAAAGAAAAATTTAAAAATTAAACAAAATTGTAAAAAAATTGTCAAATTGTAAAAAAAAATATTTTTTAAAAAAGAAAACTAGATTTTGTATTTTGAAAAGAAAAATTAAAAAGTTGTATAACAAAATTGAAATTTAAAAAATGATATTTTGAAAAAGAAAATTTAAAAAATTAAACAAAATTGTGAACAAATTGACAAATTGTAAAAAAAATATATATATTTTTTAAAAGAAAACTAGATTTTGTATTTTGAAAAGAAAAATTAAAAAGTTATATAACAAAAATGATATTTAAAAAATGATATTTTTAAAAAGAAATTTTAAAAAATTAAACAAAACTGTGAAAAAATTGACAAATTGTAAAAAAATATATTTTTTAAAAAAGAAAACTAAATTTTGTATTTTGACAAGAAAAATTAAGAAGTTATATAACAAAAGTGATATTGAAAAAATAATATTTTGAAAAAGAAAATTTAAAAAATTAACCAAAATTGTGAAAAAATTGACAAATTGTAAATTTTATATATATATATATATATATTAAAAAAGAAAACTAGATTTTGTATTTTGAAAAGAAAAATTAAAAAGTTATATAACAATATTTCGATAAAAAAATGATATTTTGAAAAAGAAAATTTAAAAAATTAAACGAAATTGTGAAAAAATTGACAAATTGTAAAAAAATATATTTTTTTAAAAAAAAAAGAAAACTAGATTTTGTATTTTGATAACAAAAATTAAAAAGTTATATAACAAAAGTAAGATTAAAAAATGATATTTTGAAAAAAAAATAAGAAATTAAACAAAATTGTGAAAAAATTGAAAAAATGTAAAAAAATATATATTTTAAAAAAGAAAACTAGATTTTGTATTTTGACAAGAAAAATTGAAAAGAAAAAATGATCTATACCAAATTGAATAGATGTGGCCTACAATACACAAGGTGGGATTAAAAACATGTAAACGTGAAAAGAAAAAAGAAAAAGAAGAAGAAGAGTGTTAACTCGAGGTAAAAAAAAAAAATATACACGTTTAAGAAAGAGGAGTGCAAATCAAAGTTCCTCAATACCTTGGTAAAAAAGAAAATGGTCTAAATTCAACGGTAATATCAGATGGTTGAGATTATCCAATCATTGTGATATTAAAATAAGTGTTCTACCCAACATAATAGATGTGCCCTTCAACACAAGTGCAGACCAAAGGAGATTGAAGCATATAGATGTTTAAAAAGAATAGTACAAGTCAATGTTCCTCAGGATAGTCAAAAAGAAAATGGTCCAAATTAATCCAACGGCAATTTCAGATAGTTAAGATCATCCAATCAGTGTGACCTTTGGAGAGGTACAGGTATGCCAGGTGTTGCCAACATTAAGAATTGGTACCAAATGCATACATTAGTATAGGCCATTCTCATGTTATCATTTTTCGGCTATTAACTCGTCTCCAAAGCAATGAGATGTAAACTTGCACAGCTTAGATATAGTTTAAGCTACTTGTTAATTAAAAAGGAACTGGAATATAGTTTAAGCCAAATGGAATCTCAAAAAAAAAAAGAAAAAAAAAGACAACCGACATCTATCCAATCATACCAAGTCCACCAATCAGATTTTGTATTTTGACAAGAAAATTTTAAAAGTTATATAACAAACGTGAGATTTAAAAAAATGATATTTTAAAAAATTAAACAAATTTGTGAAAAAATTGACAAATTGTAAAATATATATTTTTTTTTAAAAGAAAACTAAATTTTGTATAAAAAAAAAATGTTAAATTTATTTATAATAAAAATGATATTTAATTAAAAGAGTAAAAAAATATATACATTTTGAAAAAAAAAATGTTAAATTTATTTGTGAAAAAGAAAATTACTAAATTATTAGGCACATCCACTAATTGAACCTTTAATAGTTTTTGGACAATCTAATCAGTTCAAATTGAAGAGTAAATAACTTAAGATGTTTAAATCAAATTTCACTGAAATTGTTGGTCAATCTTGTATGCCCAATATGTTTCTCATATATATGTAGCCTGATTGAGGCGAGTAACTAGTCAAATTGAGAATTGATTAGTAAAATAGAGTGAATGGACTAGACATGTAAAATGGACCAAATATTCTGGTTAAAATTGTGACCCAACTTTTAACTGACCTTGTGAGAACCTAAGAATTGATGTTAGTAAGTTTTGTGGGCCTCATCATGATGTGTGTCGAACATCAACATCATGGATTTGATGTGTCCCATTTATAGTTATGAGATATCTCAAAAATCATCGGTAAATGAAACTCGAGTGGGCCATACCATTTAAAACTATGTGAAGACATCCTGAAAAATATAAAAGCACTTGGTGGGGCCCACATGAGTTTTGGATGCGGTTGAAACTTGGTCTGACCCCTCATCCAAGTGGGACACACATAATGAGTGGGTTGGATATGTGAATCACATTTAGGCAGGCCCAATATATGATTATGAATGTTTTAAGGAAACCTTTCTCCACTACATTTAAGTGAATTACTCGTTACCTTTATCAGAGTAAACTCTGTGGGGATCACCGTTATTTATTTATTTTATCTACTCCATTCATCCATGTTAACAAATAATTTGAGGTCTAAAGAACAAACAGGAAGCATATCCAAAGCTCAAGTGGACCACACCACAGGAAATAGTGTGATTGAACCTCTACCATTTAAAATTTCTTGGCGGCTATAGAAGTTTTGGATCAAGCTGATGTTTGTGTTTTCTATTCATTCATATATTTTTGATATTATGAAGAACCTTTAACCGTTTTTGGACAATCTAATCAGTCCAGATTGAAGAGTAAATAACTTCAGATGTTTAAATCAAAATTCACTCAAATTGTTGATCAATCTTGTTTGCCCAATATCTTTCTCATACAAAATATGATCAAGGCGAGTAACCGTTTTTGGATGTTGGTCGGTGCTCTATGGGTCCCACCATGATGTATGTGTTTCATCCATGCTGTCCATCCATTTTTACAAATCATATTAGGGCCAAATACTAAAAATGAGAGGGATATAAATCTCAGCTGGACCACACCACATGAAAACAATAGTGATTGGATATCCACCATTAAAACCCTCCTAAGGCCCACTGTACCTTTTATTTGACATCCTATCTGTTGATTAGGTCATACAGGCCCAGATGAAGGGAAAAAAAATATCAGATTGATCCATAACTTTATATGGCCCCCAAAAGGTTTTTAATGGTCAACGCTCATTCAACACTGTTTCTTATAATGTGGTCCAGTTGAGATTGGGATATACCTCATTTTTTGTCTCATACCATAAAATAAAATGAAAAATAGATGGATGACAAGGATGAAACATGCACATACATCATGGTGGGGTCCACAGAGCACAGACCATGTGACCCATGACTGCTCGTAAGAGAGACTCGCTCTCTGTCCTCTCTCACTCTTACTCTCGTGCCCTCTCTCTCTCTCTCTCTCTCTCTCTCTCTCTCTCTCTCTCTCAGATGGACGACGTGGACATAATGGACCAAACCATAAGAACACATTAGGAATAATGATTTCCACCGTTGAAATCTTCCTATGGCCTACAATGATTTTTATTTGTCATCCAACCTATTCAATAGATCACAAATACATGGATGAAGGGAAAACTAAAGTATCAACTTGATCTAAAACTTCGGTGGCCTTACAAATTATTTTAATGGTAGACGTTCAGTTTATACTATTTCCTATGATGTGGTCCACTTCAGATTTTTATAGGCTTCATTTGTGAACTTATGTAATAAAATTATATGTTAAAATGGATGGATGGAGTGGATAAAATGAATAAATTATGGTGGCCCCCATAGGATTTACTCTGTACGCTTGAGAACGGATTGACTACTCCCCTAACACTAACTAATGACTAGTGTTCAGTGCTCTATGGCTCCCACCACGATGTATGTGTTTCATCCATGCTGTCCATATATTTTTACAGATAATTTTACAATATGAGACCAAAAATGAGATATATGCAAATCTCAAGTGGACCACATTACAAGAAACGTGTTGAATGAGCGTCGACCATTAAAAATATGATCAATAGGCATAAAAGTTTTGGATCAAGCTTATTTTTGTTTTTTCCCTTCATCTGGTCCTGGATGACCAAATCAACAGATTTGATGTCAAATAAACAGTACAGTGGGCCTTAGGAGGATTTTAATGGTGGATATCCAATCACTATTGTTCTCATGTGGTGTGGACCACCTGAGATTTATTTCCCTTTAATTTTCGGCGTAAAGCCCTAATATGATTTGTAAAAATGGATGGACGGCATGGATGAAAATCATACATCATGGTGGGGCCCACAGAGCACCGTCCAATCTCGCCCAAAATTGGGCGCGCGCTCAAAAGAGCCGCGCGCGCCCAAGCACCTTCCCTCTTCTCTCTCTCTCTCTCTCTCTCTCTCTCTCTCTCTCTCTCACCCCTACCCTCCCTCGGCGAGGGCTCTCTCTCTCTCTCTCTCTCTCTCTCTCTCTCTCTCTCTCTCCCTCGCCGCCCTCCCTCCCTCGCCGCCCTCTCTCACTCACGCGCATCCTCTCTCTCTCTCTCTCTCTCTCTCTCTCTCTCTCTCTCTCTCTCTCTCTCTCTCTCTCGGTACACTCTCCGCCGCGCCCTTTCTCTGTTTCTGTCTCTCTCGGTGCTCTCTCTCTCTCTCGTGCATCCACATGAGGTATCTCTCTCTCTCTCTCTCTCTCTCTCTCTCTCTCTCTCAATCTCAATATCGATTGAAACAATTTGGGGATTTAGGGATTTGGAGATTTAGGGATTCGAGGATTGGGGATTTTGGGATTTTGGGATATGGGGATTTAGGGATTAAGGTGAGCCCTACTGAGTTTACTCAGTACAATAAGAGCGTACTGAGTAACTCAGTATGCAATCCGATTTCGTCTGCAGCACCACCATGATCTATGGCCTCACCATGATGTATATATTTTATCCATGCCATTCATCCATTTTTACAAATCATTTTAGGGCTTCATCCTAAAAATTAGAGCTGGTGCTTTTGATCAGTTGAAGCAGAATGCAACTAAAGCTAAGATTCCTTTTTATGGAAGGTACAATGTCTGGATCTTATCTGAGCCATTCCATATTCGTGTTAGTTTCCATTCTGCTTTGTTTCCTAGAAGTTTGAGAGAGGTGTGAGGTCAAATGCCAATATAATATTGTTGACTCTAATCATCCATCAAAAAAAGATGTTGACTGCATGTCTTGAGAAAAACTTCAGTCAAATTTTGAAGATACCAACATTAACAAGGCCTTTTTGCCGGTGCCTTTTTTTTTTAAATTGCTGATTGCCGCCTCTGGCATGTTTTAGATACATGATGCTCTAGATATTGTTCCCCTTTGGTTGGATCCTTGGTTTCATTCCATGGACCAGTTTAGCAGCTTTGTACCATGACTTACTTAATTTAGGGAAATCTTCTATAAAACAATGGAGAATACCACTAGTCAAGTTTCGATTTAGTTGTTATACTTATTGTTTTTCTTTTTTTACCCTTTTGGTAATATGTTCTTTGATACTTTGTGTAGGTCCATGCTTGCCAAGATCTACAAAATGCCCAGTTCTCCTTCAAATGCATGTTCCTATATCACTGATCTAATCTTTTACTCTGTGTGTGTGTGTGTGTGTGTGTGTGTGTGTGTGTGCATGTATTTGAAATAATTGAGTTGCATTATTGAGGATTCTTGAGTAGCATTTGTAATCATAAAATTTTAATTGTTGTTGCTTGATTGGTATGCAAGTGCATTATCATGACTTCCGCTTGATAGGGTAGGCCTTGTAAAGCTGCAATTCTCTTGATCCTTTGATGTTTGATTTTTTGGGGATCCAAGTGTTGCGGTTGTGCATAGAGGTCTATTTTTTTTCATTATATAGCTTTGTATTGAGGGGTTAGTTAGGGCCATCCCCTATCTAGGTGTATTTATTTTGTTTCATGAAATATACACAGCAGTGGCAGTGTGGTATTATTATTTATTATCATGACTCCCTTATAAAAATTGAATGTGATTTTTTTTTTCGGTGCTGATGCCTCAAAAATTTTGAATCATAGGTATGAGTTCAAAAGCAACCATGGAGAATGGGTCATCACAGTGAAACCCGATTTAGGTCCTGGAATATCTGAACAAGTTCCAAATTTGTACATTAGTTCCAAATTTGTTAATGCTGCCAGTGCTGCTTGTCTTTTGGTCAGATAAAATATGTTTATGTCTACATAACACTGCTTGTTACATTCTGTGCTTTCCCCAACATTTTCACATAAAAAATCATCTGTGTTGTATCTACAGCTACACGGAGTTAGACCCTGTAAAAATTGCAGCAGAAGGTGTAGAACGGTTTAAGAAGGAAAATTATGATCTGATAATTGTAGCCACAAGTGGACACCACAAACAGGAAGCGGATCTGTTTGAAGAAATGCACCAAGTGTCTAAAGCAACGGTATTCATTTTCTTATCCTAAAGGTTTATCACTCTTATTCATTTATGTTGGTTGCCAACATGCTGTCTATATCTAATTTAAGTTCCTTGATGTTGTAGAAACCAGATCTTGTTATATTCGTTATGGATAGCAGTATTGGCCAAGCAGCATTTGACCAAGCTCAAGCTTTTAAATAAAGTGTCGCGGTTGATGCTGTGATTGTTACTAAAATGGATGGCCATGCAAAAGGAGGCGGTGCACTTAGCGCGTTAAGTGTTGTTTTGAAATCCACTACACATATGGGCCCCACATTGATGCATGCGTTTATCCCTAAGGTACTAGATAGTCTTCTACTTGCAGTACTGGCACTAAAAGACACCAAAGTACACAAACAAGGTAAGAAAGACAGGGCAATACTTGAACAGAAATAGGTAGCTTGGCTAATACAAATGAGTAAATAGAAAGTACGTATAGTGAGTAAGGGGCTTGGAATTGTTAGGCAGGAATGGTCCATTAGGTAAGAGTGTCACTTAGTGAGCACACCTCTCCATGTATCAACATGGGTATATGCACCAGATTAGAAGTGTTGATGCATTGAAATGGATGATCAATCTTAATGGGACAATCATTCTCCTTATGAGTGTCTCAAGATTTACTGGCAAGCTTTGTAGGCCATGCAATTGCACAAATTGCCTAACTTTGTAGACATGATTAATGTGTCAGTTCTGCATTGATGTATATTGTGTTTATGTTGTAAGTTAAAGTTGTAACAAACTTATGGTATGCATTGATGTGTATTGTGTTTATGTTGTAAGTTAAAGTTATAACAAACTTATGGTATGTAAGCCATGCAGTTACAACTTTTTTCTCCTTTGAATTGTAACAAACTGTATCGGTTGCATTTTTCTCTGTCATACAGGTTGTAGCTATCAAAGATATAATATCCCCTCCTTATAGGGAAACATTTAATGATGTGTACAGGTAAATTTATTTTTTCTTATTCCTTATATTGTTTCCCAGTTATATTCCAAATGTATTGGTCGTATTTTTCTCTGTTATATAGGTTATGACTATCAAAGATATAATATCACCTCCTTATGGGGAAACATTTAATGATGTGTACAGGTAAATTCATTTTTTCTTATTCCTTATATTGTTTCCCAGTTATATTTGTGTTGGTTTCAGAGTACAGGTAGCAATAGAAAGTGTTGGTCGATTGTGGCTTATAGACAAAGGGATGAGTAACCAACAATACGAATATGGGAGGCCTTCCCCAAGTATCCAGATGCTTTTAGATATAATTATGTTGTTTTTAAATGTATTAGCTCGAAATTGATGGAGCAGACCCGGATGTGCGTCGAAGCTATCCGGATGTTGAGCGGGGGTCCCTGGAAGGTGGGAACCACTGTTATGACCATGATGAAGCTGTCCATTTCCTATGGACAACATTGGAGGGGCCTGGACATTTGGACATGCCGTGTTTATATATTTGATCGAAATTAATGAAGCAGACCCAGATGTGCGTCAGAGCTATTCGGAAGAGCGGGGTTCCCTGGAAAGAGGGAACCACTATTATGACCATGATGAAGCTGTCCATTTTTTTATGGACAGCATTGGAAGGGCCTGGCCATTTGTGCCAGATGGCCGTGTTTATATCTGTATTTGCAGGGACCATACCCTTAACCTAAACCAAAACCTATGACCTAAAACCTTAACCTATAACCTAAACCTAAACCTAAAACCTAAATGTATTCTTAAATCCCTAAACCTAAACCTACACTTAATCATAATCTTAACTCCCTAACCTAAACCTATACCTAAACTTGAAAACCCAAACATAAACCCAATCCCGAACCCGAACCTAAACCTTAACCTTAACCTATTCTCAATTCCCTAAACCTCTATCTTATAACCTAAACCTAAACCTAAACCTAAACCTTAACCTATACCTATAACCTTAACCTAAACCTAAACCTAAACCTTAACCTAAACTTAAAACCTTAACCTAAAACCTAAACCTATAACCTAAACCTAAATCAAAACATATAACCAAAACCAAAACCTATATCCTAAACCCAAATGCATTCTCAAATCCTATAACCCATAATCTAAACCTAAATCTAAACCTAAACCTATAACCTATAACCAAAACCAAAACCTATAACCTAAACCAAAGCCAAAACCTATAGCCTAAACCCAAACCCATTCTCAAATTTAAAAACCTATAACCTAAACCATTAACCTATAACCTAAATCAAAACCTATAACCTAAACCAAACCTAAACCTAAAACTTAAACCTATAATCTATAACCTAAATCAAAACATATAATCAAAACCAAATACCAAAACCCAAACCTAAACCTAAACCTAAACCTAAAACCTAAACCTAAACCTATAACCTAAAGTCAAATCCCTAAACCTAAACCTAAACCTAATCCTATAACCTAAACTCAAATCCCTAAACCTTAACTTATAACCTAACCTAAACCTATACTTATAACCTAAAACTATTCTCAAATCCCAAAACCTATAACCTAAACCTAACCTTTCCCTAAACCTATAACCTAAACTCAATTTCCTAAACCTAAACCTAGACCTATAGCCTAAACTCAAATCCCTAAACCTTAACCTATAACCTAACCTAAACCTATACTTATAACTTAAAACTATTCCCAAATTCCAAAACCTATAACCTAAACCTAAGCTTTCCCTAAACCTATAAGCTAAACTCAATTCCCTAAACCGATTTCTTAAACGTAAACGTAAATGTATTTTCAAATCCCTAAACCTAAACCAACACCTAATCCTAATCTCAACTCCCGAACCTAAACCTAAACTTAAACTAGAAAACCCAAACCAAAACCCGATCCCGAACCCGAACCCGATTTCCTAATCCTAAACATTAACCTATTCTCAATTCCCTAAACCTATTCTCAATTCCCTAAACCTATAGCGTATAACCTAAACCTAAACCTATAACCTATAACCTTAACCTAAACCTAAACCTAAACCTAAACCTGTAACCTATAACCTAAACCTAAACCAAAAACCTAAATGTATTCTCAAATCCCTAAACCTAAACCTAAACCTACACCTAATCCTAATCTTAACTCCCTAACCTAAACCTAAACTTGAAAACCCAAACCTAAAACCGATCTCGAACCTGAACTCGATTTCCTAAACCTAAACCTTAACCTATTCTCAATTCCCTAAAACTATAGCTTATAACCTATACCTAAACCTAAACCTAAACTTATAACATATAACCTAAACCTAAACCTAAAACCTAATATATTCTCAAATCCCTAAACCTAAACCTACACCTAATCCTAATCTTAACTCCCTAACCTAAACCTAAACCTGAACTTGAAAATCCAAACCTAAACCCGATCCCGAACCCGAACCCGATTTCCTAAACCTAAACCTTAACCTATTCTCAATTCCCTAAACCTATAGCTTATAACCTAAACCTAAACCTAAACCTAAACTTAAACTTTAATCTAAACCAATAACCTAACACCTAAACCTAAACCTAAACCTAAAACCTAAACCTAAAACCTAAATGTATTCTCAAATCCCTAAACCTAAACCTACACCTAATCCTAATCTCAACTACTTAACCTAAACCTAAACCTAAACTTGAAAATCCAAACTTAAACCCGATCCCGAACCAGTACCCAATTTCCTAAACTTAAACATTAACATATTCTCAATTTCCTAAACCTATAGCTTATGAGCTAAACCTAAAGCTTAACCTAAACCTAAACCTAAACCTATAACCTATAGCCTAAACCTAAACCTAAAACCTAAATGTATTCTCAAATCCCTAAACCTAAACCTACACCTAATCCTAATCTCAACTCCCTAACCTAAACCTAAACCTAAACTTGAAAACCCAAACCTAAACACGATCCCGAACCCGAACTCGATTTCCTAAACCTAAACCTTAACCTATAACCTAACCTAAACCTAAACCTATAACCTAAACCTGTAACCTAAACATAAGCCTAAAACCTAAACCTAAACCTAAAATCGAAATGTATTCTCAAATCCCTAAACCTAAACCTACACCTAATCCTAATCTCAACTCCCTAACCTAAACCTAAACCTAAACTTGTAAACCCAAACCTAAACCCGATCCCGAACCCAAACCCGATTTCCTAAACGTAAACCTTAACCTATAACCTAACATAAACCTAAACTTATTACCTGCACTTATAACTTAAACCTATAACTTAAACATAAGCCTAAAACCTAAACCTAAACCTAAATATATAACCTAAACCTAAACCTATAACCTAAGTGTATTCTCAAATCCTTAAACCTAAACCTACACCTAATCCTAATCTCAACTCCTTAACCTAAACCTAAACCCGATCCTGAACCCGATCCCGATTTCCTAAACCTAAACATTAACCTATTCTCAATTTCCTAAACCTATATCTTATAACCTAAACCTAAACCTAAACCATAACCAAAACCTAAACCTAAACCTATAACCAATAACCTTAACCTAAACCTAAACTTAAACCTGTAACCTATAACCTAAACCTAAACCTAAAACCTAAATGTATTCTCAAATCCCTAAACCTAAACCTACACCTAATCCTAATCTCAACTCCCTAACCAAAACCTAAACCTAAACTTGAAAACCCAAACCTAAAGCCGATCCCGAACCTGAACCCAATTTCCTAAACCTAAACCTTAACCTATTCTCAATTCCCTAAACCTATAGCTTATAACCTAAACCGAAACATAAACCTATACCTAAACCTAACCCTATAACCTATAACCTAAACATAAACCTAAAACCTAAATGTATTCTCAAATCCCAAAACCTAAACCTACACCTAATACTAATCTCAACTCCCTAACCTAAACCTAAACCTAAACTTGAAAATCCAAACCTAAACCTGATCCTGAACCCGAACCCGATTTCTTAAACCTAAACCTCAACATATTCTCAATTCCCTAAACATTAACCTATAACCTAACCTAAACCTCAATCTATAACCTAAACCTAAACCTATAACGTAAGTGTATTCTCAAATCCTTAAACCTAAACCTACACCTAATCCTAATCTCAACTCCTTAACCTAAAGCTAAACCCAATCCTGAACCCGATCCCGATTTTCTAAACCTAAACATTAACCTATTCTCAATTCCCTAAACCTATATCTTATAACCTAAACCTAAACCTAAACCATAACCTAAACCTAAACTTAAACCTATAACCTATAACCTTAACCTAAACCTAAACTTAAACCTGTAACCTATAACCTAAACCTAAACCTAAACCCTAAATATATTCTCAAATCCCTAGACCTAAACGTACACCTAATCCCAATCTCAACTCCCTAACCTAAACCTAAACCTAAACTTGAAAACCCAAACCTAAACCCGATCCCGAACCCGAACCCGATTTCCTAAACCTAAACCTTAACCTATTCTCAATTCCCTAAACCTATAGCTTATAACCTAAACCGAAACCTAAACCTATACCTAAACCTAAACCTATAACCTATAACCTAAACATAAACCTTAAACCTAAATGTATTCTCAAATCCCTAAACCTAAACCTACACCTAATCCTAATCTCAACTCCCTAACCTAAACCTAAACTTAAACTTGAAAACCCAAACCTAAACCTAATCCTGAACCCGAACCCGATTTCCTAAACCTAAACCTCAACCTATTCTCAATTTTCTAAACCTTAACCTATAACCTAACCTAAACCTAAATCTATAACCTAAACCTAAACCTATAACCTAGGTGTATTCTCAAATCCTTAAACTTAAACCTACACCTAATCCTAATCTCAAATCCTTAACCTAAACCTAAACCCGATCATGAACCCGATCCCGATTTTCTAAACTTAAACATTAACCTATTCTCAATTCCCTAAACCTATATCTTATAACCTAAACCTAAACCTAAACCATAACCTAAACCTAAACCTAAACCTATAACCAATAACCTTAACCTAAACCTAAACCTAAACCTGTAACCTATAACCTAAACCGAAACCTAAAACATAAATGTATTCTCAAATCCTTAAACCTAAACCAACACCTAATCCTAATCTCAACTCCTTAACCTAAACTTAAACCTAAATTTGAAAACCCAAACCTAAACTCGATCCCGAACCCGAACCCGATTTCCTGAACCTAAACATTAACCTATTCTCAATTCCCTAAACATATATCTTATAACCTATACCTAACCTAAACCTTAAACTAAACCTATAACCTATAACCTTGACCTAAACCTAAACCTAAACCTGTAACCTATAACCTAAACCTAAACCTAAACCTAAAACCTAAATGTATTTTCAAATCTCTAAACCTAAACCTACACCTAATCCTAATCTCAACTCCCTAACCTAAACCTAAACCTAAACTTGAAAACCAAAACCTAAACCCGATCCCGAACCCAAACCCAATTTCCTAAACCTAAACCTTAACCTGTTCTCAATTCCCTAAACGTATAGCTTATAACCTAAACCGAAACCTATACCTATACCTAAACCTAAACCTATAACTATAACCTAAACATAAGCCTAAAACCTAAATGTATTCTCAAATCCCTAAACCTAAACCTACACATAATCCTAATCTCAACTCCCTAACCTAAACCTAAACCTAAACTTGATAACCCAAACCTAAACCCGATCTGAACCCGAACCCGATTTTCTAAACCCAAACCTTAACCTATAACCTAACCTATACCTAAATATATAACCTAAACCTAAACCTATGACCTAAGTGTATTCTCAAATCCTTAAACCTAAACCTACACCTAATCCTAATCTCAACTCTTTAACCTAAACCTAAACCCGATCATGAACCCGATCCCGATTTCCTAAACTTAAACATTAACCTATTCTCAATTCCCTAAACCTATATCTTATAACCTAAACCTAAACCTAAACCATAACCTAAACCTAAACCTAAACCTATAACCTATAACCTTAACCTAAACCTAAACTTAAACCTGTAACCTATAACCTAAACCTAAACCTAAAACCTAAATGTATTCTCAAATCCTTAAACCTAAACTAACACCTAATCCTAATCTCAACTCCTTAACCTAAACTTAAACTTAAATTTGAAAACCCAAACCTAAACTCGATCCCGAACCCGAACCCGATTTTCTAAACCTAAACATTAACCTATTCTCAATTCCCTAAACATATATCTTATAACCTATACCTAACCTAAACCTTAACCTAAACCTATAACCTATAACCTTGACCTAAACCTAAACCTAAACCTGTAACCTATAACCTAAACCTAAACCTAAACCTAAAACCTAAATGTATTCTCAAATCTCTAAACCTAAACCTACACCTAATCCTAATCTCAACTCCCTAACCTAAACCTAAACCTAAACTTGAAAACCTAAACCTAAACCCGATCCTGAACCCAAACCCAATTTCCTAAACCTAAACCTTAACCTGTTCTCAATTCCCTAAACGTATAGCTTATAACCTAAACCGAAACCTATACCTATACCTAAACCTAAACCTATAACTATAACCTAAACATAAGCCTAAAACCTAAATGTATTCTCAAATCCCTAAACCTAAACCTACACCTAATCCTAATCTCAACTCCCTAACCTAAACCTAAACCTAAACTTGATAACCCAAACCTAAACCCGATCTGAACCCGAACCCGATTTTCTAAACCCAAACCTTAACCTATAACCTAACCTATACCTAAATATATAACCTAAACCTAAACCTATAACCTAAGTGTATTCTCAAATCCTTAAACCTAAACCTACACCTAATCCTAATCTCAACTCTTTAACCTAAACCTAAACCCGATCATGAACCCGATCCCGATTTCCTAAACTTAAACATTAACATATTCTCAATTCCCTAAACCTATATCTTATAACCTAAACCTAAACATAAACCATAACCTAAACCTAAACCTAAACCTATAACCTATAACCTTAACCTAAACCTAAACTTAAACCTGTAACCTATAACCTAAACCTAAACCTAAAACCTAAATGTATTCTCAAATCCTTAAACCTAAACCAACACCTAATCCTAATCTCAACTCCTTAACCTAAACTTAAACCTAAATTTGAAAACCCAAACCTAAACTCGACCCGAACCCGAACCCGATTTCCTAAACCTAAACATTAACCTATTCTCAATTCCCTAAACATATATCTTATAACCTATACCTAACCTAAACCTATAACCTATAACCTTGACCTAAACCTAAACCTAAACCTGTAACCTATAACCTAAACCTAAAACCTAAATGTATTCTCAAATTTCTAAACCTAAACCTACACCTAATCCTAATCTCAACTCCCTAACCTAAACCTAAACCTAAACTTGAAAACCAAAACCTAAACCCGATCCCAAACCCAAACCCAATTTCCTAAACCTTAACCTGTTCTCAATTCCCTAAACCTATAGCTTATAACCTAAACTGAAACCTATACCTATACCTAAACCTAAACCTATAACTATAACCTAAACATAAACCTAAAACCTAAATGTATTCTCAAATCCCTAAACCTAAACCTACACCTAATCCTAATCTCAACTCCCTAACCTAAACTTAAACCTAAACTTGATAACCCAAACCTAAACCCGATCTGAACCCGAACCCGATTTCCTAAACCTAAACCTTAACCTATAACCTAACCTATACCTAAATCTATAACCTAAACCTAAACTTAAAACCTAAGTGTATTCTCAAATTCTTAAACCTAAACCTACACCTAATCCTAATCTCAACTCCCTAACCTAAACCTAAACCTAAACTTGAAAACTCAAACCTAAACACAATCCTGAACCCGAACCTGATTTTCTAAACCTAAACATTAACCTATTCTCAATTCCCTAAACCTATATCTTATCACCTAAACCTAAACCTAAACCTAAACCTAAACCTATAACTTATAACTTTAACCTAAACCTAAACCTAAACCTGTAACCTATAACCTAAACCTAAACCTAAAACCTAAATGTATTCTCAAATCTTTAAACCTAAACCTATACCTAATCCTAATCTCTACTCCCTAACGTAAACCTAAACTTAAACTTGAAAATCCAAACCTAAACCCGATCCCGAACCCGAACCTGATTTCCAAAACTTAAACCTTAACCTTTTCTCAATTCCCTAACCTACATCTTTTAACCTAAACCTAAGCCTGAACCTAAACCTTAAACTAAACCTAAACCTGTAACCTATAACATAAACCTAAACCTAAAACCTAAATTATTCTGAAATCCCTAAACCTAAACCTACACCTAATCCTAATCTTAACTCCCTAACCTAAACCTAAACCTAAACTTGAAAACCAAAACCTAAACCCGATCCCGAACCCTAACCCGATTTCCTAAACCTAAACCTTAACCTATTCTCAATTCCCTGAACCTATAGCTTATAACCTAAACCTGTAACCTAAATCTAAAGCCTAAATGTATTCTCAAATCCCTAAACCTAAACCTACACCTAATCCTAATCTCAACTCCCTAACCTAAACCTAAACCCGATCCCGAACCCGAACCCGATTTCCTAAACCTAAACCTTAACATATTCTCAATTCCCTAAACCTATAGCTTATAACCTAAACCTATAACCTAAACCTAAAGCCTAAATGTATTCTCAAATCCCTAAACCTAAACCTAAACCTACACCTAATCCTAATCTCAACTCCCTAACCTAAACCTAAACCCGATCCCAAACCCGAACCCGATTTCCTAAACCTAAACCTTAACCTATTCTCAATTCCCTAAACCTATTGCTTATAACCTAAACCGAAACCTAAACCTATAACTTAACCTAAACCTAAACCTAAACCTAAACCTATAACATATAACTTAAACATAAACCTAAAACTTAAATGTATTCTCAAATCCCTAAACCTAAACCTACACATAATCCTAATCTCAACTTCCTAACCTAAACCTAAACCTAAACTTGAAAACCCAAACCTAAACCTGATCCGGAACTCGATTTCTTAAACATAAACCTAAGTGTATTCTCAAATCCCTAAACCTAAACCAACACCTAATCCTAATCTCAACTCCCTAACCTAAACCTAAACTTAAACTTGAAAACCCAAACCAAAACCCGATCCTGAACCCAAACCCGGTTTCCTAATCCTAAACCTTAACCTATTCTCAATTCCCTAAACCTATAGCTTATAACCTAAACCTAAACCTAAACCTATAACCTATAACCTTAACCTAAACCTAAACCTAAATCGGTAACCTATAACCTAAACCTAAACCTAAAACCTAAATGTATTCTCAAATCTATAAACCTAAACGTACACCTAATCCTAATCTCAACTCCCTAACCTAAACCTAAACTTGAAAACCCAAACCTAAACCAGATCTCGAACCCAAACCCGATTTCCTAAACCTAAACCTTAACCTATTCTCAATTCCCTAAAACTATAGCTTATAACCTATACCTAAACCTAAACCTAAAACCTAATATATTCTCAAATCCCTAAACCTAAACCTACACCTAATCCTAATCTCAACTCCCTAACCTAAACCTAAACCTGAACTTGAAAATCCAAACCTAAACCCGATCCCGAACCCGAACCCAATTTCCTAAACCTAAACCTTAACCTATTCTCAATTCCCTAAACCTATAGCTTATAACCTAAACCTAAACTTAAACTTTAATCTAAACCAATAACCTATAACCTAAACCTAAAACCTAAATGTATTCTTCAATCCCTAAACCTAAACCTACACCTAATCCTAATCTCAACTCCTTAACCTAAACCTAAACCTAAACTTGAAAACCTAAACCTAAACCCGATCCCGAACCCGTACCCAATTTCCTAAACTTAAACATTAACATATTCTCAATTCCCTAAACGTATAGCTTATGAGCTAAACCTAAAGCTTAACATAAACCTAAACCTAAACCTATAACCTATAACCTAAACCTAAACCTAAAACCCAAATGTATTCTCAAATCCATAAACCTAAACCTACACCTAATCCTAATCTCAACTCCCTAACCTAAACCTAAACCTAAACTTGAAAACCCAAACCTAAACCTGATCCCGAACCCAACCCCGATTTCCTAAACCTAAACCTTAACCTATAACCTAACCTAAACCTAAACCTATAACCTAAATCTGTAACCTCAACATAAGCCTAAAACCTAAACCTAAACCTAAAATCGAAATGTATTCTCAAATCCTTAAACCTAAACCTACACCTAATCCTAATCTCAACTCCCTAACCTAAACCTAAACCTAAACTTGAAAACCCAAACCTAAACCCGATCCCGAACCCAAACCCGATTTCCTAAACCTAAACCTTAACCTATAACCTAACATAAACCTAAACCTATTACCTGCACTTATAACCTAAACCTATAACCTAAACATAAGCCTAAAACCTAAACCTAAACCTAAAATCGAAATGTATTCTCAAATCCTTGAACCTAAACCTACACCTAATCCTAATCTCAACTCCCTAACCTAAACTTAAACCTAAACTTGATAACCCAAACCTAAACCTGATCCCGAACTCGGACCCGATTTCCTAAACCTAAACCTTAACCTTAACCTATTCTCAATTCTCTAAAGCTATAACCTATATACTATAACCTATAACTAAAACCTAAACCTTAACTTAAACCTATAACCTAAGCCTAAACCTTAACCTAAACCTATAACCTAAACCTTAACCTATAACCTATAACCTATAACCTAAAACCTAATCCTAAACCTAAACCTAAACCTAAAACCTAAAACCTAAACCTAAACCTATTTTAATGATCAGTTTTATTTTTAAAAAGTGCCCACCTTTTTGGAAGAAGTTTATGCAATTCTTTATGATTCTGAATTATAATGTTTTGTTGGTTTAATATTTTTTTTCAAGTGAAAGACAAAAAGAAAATTGTTGCTGATTTTTTTTTCTTTTTTTATTTATGATGTTAAACCTATATGTATTTATGTGTGGATGAATGTAATGTGGATAAGATTGCTTGTGTTTGGATGGATGTAATTTATGTTTGGATGAATGTAGTTTATGTTGGATTTACGTAGTTTGGGTTGTTTAGATAGATGTGAATGTGAATATGATGAAATATATTATATAACAGGTGTATATTAAGAAGAATACGATGAAATATATTGTAACAGGTGTATATTGACCCTCTTATAAAGGACGGTCCATGACAGTCCTTTTTAAGGATGGTCCATAACCGTCCTTTTAAAAGGACGGTCTATGGCCGTCCTTAGAAGGCCCATAAGAGACGGTCCATGACAGTCCTTTTTAAGGACGACCCATGACCGTCCTTTGAAGGCTTATCAGAGACGGTCTACGACAGTCTTTTTTAAGGACGGTCCATGACCGTCCTTTTAAAGGACAGTCGATGGCCGTCGTTTAAAGGCTTATAAGGGACGGTCCGAGACTGTCCTTTTTAAGGATGGTTCACGACCATCCTTTTTTAGGACGATCCATGACCGTCTTTTTTTCGTCAATAAAAATGACAATTTTCGACCGTCCTTTAAATAATACGACACGCCAAAATTTGATGGCCCTTGCGACGGTCTATGACCGTCCTTTTTGGTCATTTGAGATGATTTTGGACCGTCCTTTTTTCACAGTTTTAGTGTAGTGTGCATGGTGTAGCAAGCAGCACCCGTGTGGATGATGTGTACTACTACACAATCTCCATTGGCACACCATGACAAATGTGTATTATCCATGGTGTCCATCCATTTATTCACCTCATATTAGGGCATGACCCAAAAAAGAGGTAGATCCAAATCTTAAGTGGATCACAATGAAACAATAGTGATTGACTCATCATTAAAGCTTCCTAAGGCCCACTGTAATGTTTATTTGCCATCCAACCTCTTGATAAAGTCACAAAGTCGTCGATGAAGAGAAAATACAAATATTAGCTTGATCCAAACTTTTGTAGAGTCACCAAGAAGTTTTTAATGGTGGGCGTCCAATCACCATGTTCTTATGGGTAGTCTACCTGAGATCTAGATCCACCTCAATTTTGTGCTCATGCATTAAAATGATCAATAAAAATGGATGGACAACATGAATAATATGTATATATCATGGTAGGACCTACAAAGCTTTTCCAGTAGCACGCAACCCTCCATG
The DNA here is from genome assembly GCF_029962835.1 of Magnolia sinica. Classification (NCBI taxonomy): domain Eukaryota; kingdom Viridiplantae; phylum Streptophyta; class Magnoliopsida; order Magnoliales; family Magnoliaceae; genus Magnolia; species Magnolia sinica. The sequence goes on along the minus strand of NC_080587.1, from coordinate 68,454,100 downwards.
GTACATGCTGCCCTAGGCAATCTAAGTACCAACCCTCACAGCCTCTTGCAATAGCAAATGGTCAATTGGTGTATCAAGTTAGACTCGATGTGATATTTATGTAAAATAAACCCCAACCACTAGGTTTTTGACCCATGTTAGGCCATGGGCCCAAAAATCAATTCCATTTATCATTCACGTTGACTTGGATATAATGTAAAGGGATCTGCCAAATTATTTCTATTGGTGTGACCCAAGTGATTCATGTCCAGTTACAATTTTTAGGGCATAGGCCTCTCTTTTTTTTATTTTTTATTTTATTTTTTTGGTTTCAATTTAGTCATTGGAGTGAATTTCATACAAGTATCACGGTGAACCCTTTAAAAATCAAGGGTATACATCTCTCTCCCAACCATTTCCTTTAGTGCGGCACACGAGAATCACATGTCATTATAATTTTTTGTCTTTATGCCCGATATGAGACTTAATAACAAATGGTCATAGTGGATCTTACAAAAACATTACAATGTGCCTTATCTAAGTTAATAACTATGTCCATAGAAATATATAATTTTTTTTTTTAGTAAGTAAACTTCGTATACAGTTGAAGAAGTTCTATCAGACAAAGTGATGGGTACTAGACAAGGTGACTGGATTGCCGTATAAAGTGATGAAGTTCCGCTAGACAAAGTGACCAAGTTATCGGACAAGGTGACAAGATTCCATTAGACAAAGTGACAAGATTCTTCAAGACAAACTGACGAGGTTGTTAGACAAAATGGTGGGGTTTTACTAAATAAAGTGACGAGCTTACACTAGACAAAGTGACAAGATTATGGGATAAAGTGATGGAGTTCTACTAGACAAAGGAACGGAGTTTCAAACAAAATAATGTGGTTCCATTAGACAAAATAATGGAGTCTTACTTGACAAAGTGACATGATTCATTAGACAAAGTGATGAAGTTGTTGGATAGCTACAAGATTCTACTAGACAAAGTAATGGGACTGTGAGATAAAATAGCGTGGTTGTAGTAAAAAAAGTGACGAGTTTTATTAAAGAAAGTGATCGGGTTGCCTGACAAAGTGGTGAGGATCTACTAAGTAAAGTGACGGGGTTGCTGAAAAAAGTGATGGTTTCATAATACAAAGTGATGAGGTTGTTGGATAAAGTGATGGGATTTAACAAGACAGTGACGATATTACTAAACATCGTGATGGGTTCCACTAGACAAAGTCTTGGAATTGCTAGACATAGTGACGGGTTCCAATAGACAAACTGATGGAATTGCTAGACAAAGTGGTGTGGTTACACTAGCTAAAGTGACAAGGTTCTCCTGTAACACTCTAGGCTAACAATACTCAAGTACCAAATATCTTGGAACATCACTAAATAATTTTATTTTACCAGTGACACAAATAAATGTGCACATACCCCACTACACTCAAGAACCTTGAAAATTTATGCGCATAACCTAAAATTGGGTTGGCATATCAACAGTCCATCAGGCCCACAACTGGGGTTAGGTAATCCAACACGTAATTACCAGGTCATCTAATCAATGGGGATATCATTGGTGTCCATCCCATCCAAGCTAGGAATTCTTATAATCATTGAGATCAATAAGGAACGGCATGTGATCCTCATATTGTTAGAAATCAACATCCATGACCCAAAACTTAGTAGTATGAGCCGCCTAAATTTTGGTTCTACTTGACAAATGGGCGGGGGACTTAGCAGACCCAGCAGAACCCATTGATCGGTCCAGATTTAAGACAACATAGTGGGCACCACATAGTGGTTGCAAGCGCATAACTTGTGTGATCCCGCGACTCACCGAGCCAAGCCCAGGATCAAACTGGTTTTAACCTGATGCCACCTGAAGAGGAAACTCTCCTCTCCCCTTTTTCTGCTTGGTAGAAATTTTAGCAGATAGTGTCTATGTTCTTCGATCGGTGGCCCATTTACACTGTCAGACTGGATGATCTGAACTGTTTATTCGACCTTGAGGATGGACCCAACCAAAGCATGATCACTACTCGCATGGTTTCATGCGATGGGGGGCATAAACTTGACTGCGAGAGGTCAATTTACCAAAAACGACATCAACTCTCTTGATAATCTACGACAATTGATCATCTCAGCCCTTCCTTTTGAGAACATCCATCCCGGCCACCCATTCACTATTATTTTTTAGGGTTTTCGTACTTGCTTGTCATGCGGAAGAATGAATCTTCATATGGCAATGCGTGGCTCAATCTCAATCACCCAAGAGCTTTTAGAAGCTCTTCTGACGCATAACTAGTGTCAGTTGTAGGGCTAAAAGTAGCCTATCTCATTGGGCTAGAGGTTCTATGAGAAAATCTCCTCTACACGAGAAATTACTCATGGCTAAAAATATCAGAACCCACCATACATGTGGGGAAGTTGTAGAAAATGGTGGGCCCCATGGTGCTCAATGGACCCATCCGATCCATCTAGAAGTATTAGATTTGAAAATGGGATCATACATAAAAAAGTTGTCATAGTTGGCAATTTCATTTTCTTCATTCGAGCGAATGACCCATCATGATGAATTGGGTCCCATTGCTCGACTTGAAGCATTCATCTAGTAGACCCTATTACAAGGAGTCTATCCCAAAAAGTGGATTAACCCCATACAGGTAGGATATTAGCTTACTCCCCCTAACACAAGACATAAGAAGCTCATGACAAACTAATCCCCTTTTTAGTTACAATCATAACTTTGCGGAGTTCGAGAGCTATCAAAACTCTTTTTTTCCATTTTCGAAAATCATTCCCTCCTCCACGCAAGTCAGGTTAGTATGATTGTGAGCTTTGATTTGGAATCAGTGTCCTAACGTTTGAATCGACTCAAATTCAAGCATTGCTTGGGTCGAGTTAACTCTTTCCCAACCATTATAAGAGTTGTCTAAGTAACCTCCAATTTCCTATTGGATAGGTGTAACACCCCAAATTTTCGCTATATATATATATATAAAAACTAGCCACATCATCACTCACTGACCCTTGACGCTCGAAGTGAGCCTATACGCGACTGATACCGATAAAGAACCGTACAAATAAGATTGATCAATCGTAGAAAGCCAATGAATCCAACCAATCACTTAAACATCACGTTTAACCTTATGA